>NW_025777286.1:50000-68901 GCF_021130785.1 Homalodisca vitripennis
CCGATATAGGCATTATATAATATCGACGAGTTCTTAGCATATAACTGGAAGAGCACCCATCTGGAAAACTAGGACTGGTATAGAAAGTACGGAGCATGAATACAAAATGTAATTCATTGTGGGATGAATGTCGAAATCCTTACTATCAATCGTTAAATTCGCCATACGATTTACTTTTGTAAAGGCAATACAAATTTTGAGTATAGATTTATAAATATTACCTTCGTAGTGACACGTGATCGTACTAGTAGATACTGTGGTTCAGTAATACTGTAACAGTCCATTAAGCTAAAAATCTGAAATTGCATATATTTTGTCTTGTTGACAATCATTGTTAGTGAAATATTTTAATTTGTTAGTACAAACCTTTTAAAACAAAACAAATAGAGCTAATATAGTTTTCGTAAACGATATGTTAACAAATACACATCATTACAGAAATAGGTGCCAGGTAATGGATGGTAAACAATTAAAAGCTAACTTTAATTGATGTTAATGAAATGTAAACAGTAAATGTATTATATCAATAAACTCTGTCATAAAGCTTGTGTAATGCTGGTGAATGCAAATTTATAATATTTATCAATATTCTAGAGTTTCTTTCCTGGAGCAGGAATAAACACACGTTTCCTTTGAGGGGTGTTAAATGTGGTGGAAACGTGGTAAAGCTTGTTGTGCAGTTTATGATTCGGTTCAAGTCATCAGAGTTGTCCTAGCCCTCATCTCTCCATGTTTAAACTGATTTAATCGACTAATATTTTGTCTATCTTACCGTCTATATAAAATATAATATATATATATATTATATATATATATATATATATATATATATATATATATATGAGTAGATAATAATATGGGGTTCCTGGCGCACTTTCGGAGCCGACCGAAAAGCAATGTAAAATACTGTTCAATGTACCATAAAGGAAGCTGAGAAATAACACAGCAAATCTCAATGAAAAATTAACCGAATCTACAGTCGTTCGTCTCCAAAAGCGATCGGTACATTACTATCTACTCTGTGGAATGAAAAATTAACCGAATCTGAGCTTCTACTTTCTTAAGCTGTGCTTTGTAAAATGTTGTCAAATCTGCTACGAATAAAGGATTTATCTTAATAAAATTTAATCAATTTAAAACATTTTTACTAAAAACATACTTTAATAAAAAACTTTTCTACTAAATAGTCACCAAACAACATGAACTCACCAAAGTCTCTACAATTTCTAGCATTAAAACAGTGCAACAAAGATGAATTCAGTGAATTGCCGGTTTATTCTCAACAACAGTTGATACCGTCTTTAAATGAAACAGAATTAAAAGAACTTGTAGAGTCTTTTTGCAGCAGAAAGAACGAAAAACTGCACACGTGTACACACAAAAAACGAAAAAAATAAGGGATTACATATTTAATATAATTACGAAAGATATTGAAAAGAAAGTAAAAAATAAACAAACAGAGAGTTTTCATCGTTTTTTTATGACATTTTTCCCATATTTATACGTTCTTTCAAGATAATCAAGACTTAATTGATGAATTTCTTAGGAATTTTTTGTGAGTTATCAAGATTTATCAACACAATTCATTAAAGAGCATTATAGAATTTTTCTTATAGAATATAGCCACATTTTGTGTGAAACAAAAGGTATTACTGTAGATAATATTCCATGTGATTCCTATGAAGAAAAGACACCAACTATGGTTATCAAAACAGTACTATGACGTGACGTGGGGAGGGACTGCAAGTTTTAGAGTTAAGACTTTATTCTACAAAGTTAATTGTTAATTAATTTCTTTATCTTTTATAGTCTTCTTTCCAGTAACAACCAAGTGTAATTTTTCATTTTTGTTTAATTCTTTAATCTTTTTTCTCATCCAAAACAGTCAAAAATCTGTTCGAAAAAGAAAATGTTATAATAGTAAACGGGAACACAATTTTTATTCTTAAAAATGACAGTCGAGGTGTGCTACTACAGACCGACCATCACGATAATCGCTTCGCCTGCGTCATATCCGTAGTGATATCACGCCGTGAGAGGTGCAATCGTTGGTTTACAAGCACCATTTAGTTAAATAAATTTTTCTATCTAAATGGAGCGCGATAAAATATCATGTCCGTTCTGCAAAATAGAAATTTTAAGAAAAAACTATGATCGCCATTATAATTCTAAAAGTCATGAAAAAAACAAGCAAATTTACAATAATGAACTAAATTATTTAAGACAGTGGGCTAGAGAAAATAAAATTGCCGATCACGAAAACATGTTTAATATTGAGAAATTACGTGAATTAAAGAGAAATTTCAAAGTTGAAAAGAAAAATCTCGACCTATTTAATGATGAAAAACTTCATTCAATAGCTGAAAAGTTGGGCTATCGGTACTAACGATAAAACCAAGTCTGAAATGATCGAAGAAATTGATAAAACTCTTAAAGTAAAATCCGAAAATATCATTGATGTAGAAGTTTTATCCTCAATACACGGTCTTTTCAAGCAATACATTTTAACAAACTTGAACGACAATTCCATGTCAATTTACAAATATCTTTCAATTATGCGGTCAGAAATTAAAAGTTTAATCGAGAAAATTTCAAGAAAATGTTAAAAATATGAAGGGCTATCTCTCTTTGGAATGTGAATACGAACGAACTTTAGTGAATGGTGAACCGCAAACATGTCTAATGTATTTTACTATCAAAGCAGACGAAATCTTTGACGTAAACGACTTTATTACTAAGCAATTTAATAAATTAACACATCGAGAACAAACGAATAATCCAAATAAAGGTTCCGGATGGACATTTAAAAGTTGTAAACAACTAGTTTTGAGCCTTAACAAACACGAAATGATGAATGCAGGATCATACATCGATTTACCAAAGAATATCAAAGATAAAAAAAAAAGCTTGTATAAATATAAAAAATAGAGATGATTTTTGCTTTATTTACTCAATAAGATGTGCTATTGAAAAACCAGAAAGAGACTGTGAACGTGTAAAGCAATACGAAAAATTTGTGAATGACGAAATATTTTCAGGTTTTGAGTATCCAATGTCTCTGAAAGATATACAAATATTTGAAAAACGAAAAGCTACAATTCCAAGTATAAGTATCCAACAATGTCTATCAATGTCTACAGTTTTGATGAAAATATTAACATTGTTCCGTTACAAATTTCTGAAAAATATGACGCTGAAACAAACATTGATTTATTGTATGTTAAACAAGATGATAAATCTCATTATGTTTTGATAACCGATTTAAATAAGCTTGTTTCTTCGCAGTTGTCTAAACATAAAGAAAGAAAATTTTTGTGTAGAAGATGTTTAAGCCATTTTTTACAAATCTGGAGATTTAACAAGATCATTTTAGAAAATTTGTAAAAATCATGAAGTTTGTAAGCCAATTATGCCGTTTTCCAGGTCAAACAACAACATTTACTAATTATCAAAAGAAATTTAACCATCCGTACGTTATTTATATGGATTTTGAGAGCATATTAGAGAAGATTCCCACATGCAAAAACAATCCGCAAAAATCGACTACAACCAAGATTCAGAAGCATATTCCTTATGGTTTTACTCTATATTTAGTGTCGAATGTGACCAATCGCATGTACAAACCGATATGTTATCGTGCCAAAAATGAAGAAGATTTGAAAAACGTCCCGACAAAATTGTTTGAAGAACTCAATAAATTATCGAAATACATAGCGAAAAAATATAATTCTAAGAACATGAAACCTATGAAATTGACAGAAGAAGAAGAAATTTCGTATCAAAATTCAAACGTTTGTCATATCTGTGAATGGTCTGCTTATGATGTTGGGTCAATTCAGTATGGTTTTACTCCTGATAGTTGGAAAGATAAGAGTTATAATAAAGTGAGAGATCATTTGTCATTTAACCGGCAAGTTTCGAGGCGCAGCTCATGCATGTTGCAATCTAAATTTGAAATTTCCTCAGAATATTCCCGTTTTCTGCCACAATATGTCAAATTACGATACTCATTTGTACATAAAAGAATTGGCTAAAACAATATGGAAATGTTGATTTGATTGCAAACACCGATGAAAAAATATATAAATTATTCTGTAAATTCTGGATATGGCTATGAATTCGAAGGTGATAAGCCAAGAAAATTCATCAAGTTTTCGTTTGTAGACACGTTCAGATTCATGGCCTCGTCTATAGAAAAGTTAGCTAAAAATCTAAAGAGAGAAGACTTCAAACATACAAATCATTTTATACAAGATGGACTGAATGAGATAATAGAAAGACAACCAAATGACGACGACGAGATTTTTAAAATTCTATCTGGAAAAGGAATATTTCCCTATGAATTTATCGACAGTATTGAAAAACTTGATTACACAGAAGAATTGAGAATTCAAGATTTCTATTCCCTTTTGACAGACGAGAGCATATCTGAGAAAGATTATCAACACTACTTAAATGTTTGGAACAAATTAAAAGAGAAAAATCTTGGAAATTACTCTGATTTGTACAATATCCAAGATGTTTTATTGCTTGCTGATATATTCGAAAATTTCAGAAACATTTGCCTTAATTGTTATAAACTCGATCCGGCACACTATCTAACAGCTCCCAGTCTCGCATGGGACGCAATGTTTAAAATTAACGAAAATTGAGCTTCAGCAATTAATTAGTGATTATAATATGTATTTGATGATCGAAAAAGGTATTCGCGGAGGCATTTCTCAGTGTATTAAACGATATGTGAAAGCAAATAACAAATATTTAAAAGATTTTGATAAGACAAAGCCCGAAAACTATTTACTCTATCTCGATGCTAATAACCTTTATGGGTATGGCCTCATGCAAAAGTTTACCATACGGCGATATCAAGTGGATGGATCCTAAAACGTATACAAAAAGAAGAGTGGCAAGAAACAATTTTAGAACTCACTGGCGACGAAGATTATGGCTATATTCTCGAAGTTGATCTTGGATATCCAACGAATTTACACGAACATCACAAGGATTTACCTCTTGCTCCAGAACATTTTAAAAACAAACTTTGCACAACTCTACTGGATAAAACTGAATACGTTGTTCATTCGAGAAATTTGAAGTTCTATTTGGAACAAGGTATGATTTTGAAACATGTGAATAGAGTTATTGCATTCGATCAGAAGCCTTTTATGAAAGAATACATTGATTTTAATACTAATATGAGGACCAAAGCTACAAGTGACTTTGAGAAGGATTTTTATAAGCTGATGAACAACTCAGTTTTTGGAAAAAGTATGGAAAATGTGCGAAATAGATGCGATATTAGACTAGGAAATGAAGAATTTTCAATGAAACAGGCCAAGAAAACGAACTTCAAAAGCTTCACTATCTTTGACGACAACTGTATAGCGAGTCACATGTATAAACAAAAGGTTAAATTTAACAAACCGATCTACATAGGATTTTCAGTTCTTGACCTATCAAAATTGCTAATGTACGAGTTTTATTACGATAAATTAAAGAGGTTTGATCCAGATTTGAATCTGTGTTACATGGATACAGACAGTTATTTTTCTAGAATTGAAACGAGATCCTTTTAAAATTATTAAAGAAAATATAGATGACTTTGATACAAGCGATTTTCCAAAAGATCACGACTGTTTCACTACTAAAAATAAGAAGGTAATAGGGAAATTCAAAGATGAGTTAAATAGCGAAGTTTTAGAAGAATTTTGTGGTTTAAGGTCTAAGATGTACTCGTACAAATATCTAGATAAAAACCCAGTTAGGTGTAAAGGAATTAAGAGAAGCGTTGTAAATAAAACAATAAATATCGAAAACTTGAAGAGATGTTTGTTCGAAGATAAAGAAGAATTTAGGGAGATGACAGTCATCAAAAGTTATAAACATGAGTTGTACACCGTCACTATAAACAAGCTGGCACTGAACGCTAAAGATGATAAGAGAATTGTCCTAGAAAATAAGATCGATACAGTACCGTATGGCTATGAAGCAAAATCTGATATATTAGACGAATTAAATAAACTTGGAAACTTTGATATGTAAATGGAAGATGATTTAATTCACTGTCACAAGTGTAAAAAGAAAACGAAAAATATAGATTCAAAAATCGTTCAAACTCAAAATGGATTGTATAGAATTGCTGCAAAATGTTCAAAATGTAAGACAAACAAGAGTAAGTTTATAAAGAATCCAAATCCAAAACCTGTTAAGCAAGAATTGAAGACTAAAGATGAGATAGAGATTGAAGCTCGAGAAATTCATGCACCAGTACGAAAAAAGTTTAAAAAGAGAAAAATTATAACATTAGGAATTGACGATTTATGGGCAGCAGATTTAGTTATAATGTCTAACTATTCAGATCAAAATGATGGATTTAAGTATATGTTAAATGTTATTGATACTTTCTCAAAATATGCTTGGTCAAGAGCTATCAAAAGAAAAAACGGCAAGGATATTTCAAAAGCTTTCGAAGATATAGTAAAAGATGCCATAAGGATCAATCACAAACCTCCTAACCTACTTCATACAGATAAGGGTTTAGAGTTTAAAAATAAAGAATTTAACGATGTTTTGAGGAAATACAACATTAAGATTTATCATACTGAAAACGAAGAGAAATCAAGTATTGTAGAGAGATATAACAGAACTCAAAATGAAAGAATGAAGGTTCTTTTTGAGATTAATAAAAACTTTAAATGGATCGATATTCTTCAAGAAATCGTAAAGAAATATAACGATACTGTTCATAGCACAATCAAAATGAAGCCTAAAGACGTAGATAAAGATGCAGAAAAAGAGTTATTAGAGTCGGTTTTCAAGTATGTTCCACCTGAAATTCACACGAAAACTAAATTTAAAGTCAATGATCATGTAAGAATTGTTAGTAAAAAACAAACATTTTCGAACAAATATAAGAACAATTGGTCAAGAGAAATCTTTGTGATTTATCAAATTAATAACACAGATCCTGTAACTTATAGTATAAAAGATTTAAATAATGAAGAAATAACCGGAAAGTTTTATGAATATGAATTGAGAAAGTCAAAGCTGTAATTTTTTCTATATATAAATGGAGTCTCAAAAGAAATGTTCAAAGTGCAAAGAATTTAAAGATTTTGAAGAATTTTATAAAGATAAAAATAGAAAAGATGGAATGCATTATAATTGCAAAGATTGTGAAAGGGAATATCATAAAGAATTATATGATAAAATAGAAAAATTAACTTTGGAAGATAAAGAATGTCTTAAATGTAAAGAAACTAAAAAAATTTCAGAGTTTAATAGTGATCACTATAGTAGAGATAAGAAAGACTCATATTGTAAAGATTGTGTAAAGAAGAATCACCATAGATTATATTATGAAGATACTCAATGTGAATGTGGAAGAACTATAAAATGGTTAAATAATTATCAAAAACATTTACAAACAAAATATCATAATTCAAGAGTTTAACATTTTCATCGTGTAATAATTTTTTCTATATAAATGGAGTCTCAAAAGAAATGTACAAAGTGTCAAGAAGAGAATAGAAAAGACTGTTATTGTAAGGAATTATATGATAAAATGAACAAATTAACTTTAGAAGAAAAAAATTGTTACTTTTGTAAAGAAATTAAAAATATTTCTGAATTTAATAACTGGCAGTATAGTAAAGATAGAAAAGATGCTTTTTGCAAAGATTGTGCTAAAAAAATTTTCAGCGAAAGTTATAAAAACGAAATGCCTTGTGAATATGAAAAAAGAATTCTACGATGGTTACCTAGTTATGCTAAACATTTACAAACAAAATATAATAAATCGAGAGTTTTTAGTAAAATTTAGAAACATTTTCATCGTGTAATTTAGATATTCTATAAATCAGTCGAGATTCTGCCATATTTGTAGTAAAATGATTTCCGTTGTATAAAATATTCAAAGATTCTTTCATTTGGTTGTAGAGATTGATAGAATTTGGTTCGTCATCAATGAACAAAATCTCTAATTCAGGATAATTTATTTTTAGATGTTTTAATCGGTTTGGTATTTCTCGTTTCTGAGCTCTGATAACGTAATAAGGGCCATTCCCACATGTGATTCTTCTTAATTAATACAAAAACATGGTGCTTTTTCTTATCAAAATTTTTACATATCATATCTCTCTTCATTAATTCCATTCGCAATTCTTGATTCTCTATTTTCAATGATTTCATTTCATCTTTAATTTGTAACTGTTTTATTTCATCTTTTAACTGCTTATTTTCGTTTTCAAGTTTGTACTCGCCATATTTTCTAATACTCGGTAAAACTTCTTCTAAAACCCAATTTTGAAACGTTTCTGCAATCTTCATTTTAGATTTCAGTATTAAAGAATATATGCCTGGTTCATTGATGAAAATAGTGTCTGGATGTAATTTTTTGTAAGAGTCGCGATTCGATACCCTTGTCAGAATCTATGTTTTCAAAGCTTTTTTTGTATTTTTCTTTAACATGATCTATGATAGCTTGTCTCGTATTTTTAAATTCCAATATTTCTGCAACATCTTTAGCCTTAAACCAAAATTCATTATTTTCGTCAACAATTGTAAAGATATGTTTGCTTTTAAATCTAAGTTGATTATTGAGTAGGTCTACAACTGACTCCATTTAGATAGAAAAGAAATTTAACTAGTAATTTTTATTTTGAGAATGAAGGCCAGATTCATTGATAAAAACAGTGTCAGGATGAAGATTGTTAAGGGGCCATTCGAATAGACCCTTGTTTTTTAAGTAAAAATATTGAATTTTGTCATCATCATCAACTCATTTTTATTCCTTTTTCAATCTTAAATATATTGTTGTTTTACTCTCATTATTTAATAAATTTCCCTCAGAGTCTTGAATAGTCAGAAACGATTTTTTGAATTCTTTTAATATTTTTTCTAATTGGAATATAATCGATTTCATTCGGTTTTTCACTGATTTTTGATCCATAAGCAACATTTGGGAAAAAAGTGTACAAAATTTCAGATTCTTTGTGTAAATGTTCGGTATGATTTTCAAAACTAGGTTCAACGAGATTGCAGTGCACTTCAATTACATCGAACGGTCTAAATTTTGGCGTTTTATTTCCTAAATATACCTGATTTGGCTCAATAGTTTCTTGAACAAACCCTAATAAATCTACAATAATTGCTGAAAACATTATTCTTACTGGTGATTTTATTTGAATTTTATTAGAGAGATAATTTTTTTTGCATTTCAAACTTGTTTTCGTCAAAGTTTAAAGATTTATCTGATTGTTTGAATGTTTTCAGATAATTTTTAAGGGAAATTTTTTATTTGATCGAAAGTATAATATCCTTTGTTTAAACCATAGTATTTTGTTATGTTCTTCTCACTAAATCCTATGCAATAAGGAGAACTTTCACTAATATTTATTACAAAATTGTCAGAATAAAAACCGCTTAAACCGATAAAATAATTTGATTCTTCCTCTAAGTGTATAGGATGTTCCAAGTTTAAAACTAATTTAGAGCTTTCTGAAGTCAACTTGAACAGCTTCATTTTCGCAAGCGTTGCTTCAAGATGAAAATCTTCTATTTAAATGGAGAAATTTTTAAAGCAAAAAGATCAGATAAAACTTCAAACGTTTGAAGAAAATAAGAAAGATCAACCAATCAGATTGTTAATTGTTGGTTCAAGTGGATGTGGAAAAACAACTTTACTATTGAATTTTATCTACAATAGGTTGATTCCTTATTCCAATTTGTATGTTTTTAGTAAATCTTTAGAACAAGACGCCTATAAAAAATTACAAGAAAGATTTGAAAATATTGAGAAGAACTTAAGTAAGAAAATATCATATTTTTATAATGCTTCTGAGGACATAGTTCCGTTAAGCGAATGTAAACCCAATTCGTTAATCGTTTTTGATGATTGTATTTTGGAAAATCAGGACGTTATTAAGGAATATTTCGTAATGTCTCGTCACAAAAACATATCTTGTATCTATCTTTCTCAATGCTTTTCAAAGGTTGATAAACAAGTTATTAGAAATAATTTGAATATGTTGTGTGTTTTTAAGCAAGACGATCACTATTCGAGAAAGATTTACAACAATTATGTGGGATCTGATATGAGTTTTAACCACTTTAATGAATTGTGTGATAAAATTTGGAAAGAAGACTATGGATTTTTTAACTATTAATCTAACTTTGAAGCCTAAAAATGGTAAATATTTGAATAAATTTTCCAATATAAACGTGTGATAATCTAGTTGTTTTCATGATTTCACGTTCACGTTTACGTTTCGTGTTCTCGTTTTTACGTTCCACGTTCACGTTCCACGTTCACGTTCATGTTTCACGTTCATGTTTCACGTTCATGTTTCACGTTTTTACGTTCCACGTTCACGTTCCACGTTCACGTTCATGTTTCACGTTCATGTTTCACGTTCATGTTTCACGTTCATGTTTCACGTTCATGTTTCACGTTCGTGTTTACGTTTCACGTTCATGTTTCACGTTCGTGTTTCACGTTCCACGTTCACGTTTTACGTTCCGTGTTCACGTTTCGTGTTCACGTTCCACGTTCCACGTTTACGTTTCAAAATTTTCCTAAATAAATGGCGAACGTAACTTCAGAAGAAGCAAAAAAACTTGATCAAATAGAAAAGAAATTAATCAAAGAATTTAAAGAACAGATTCGAATTGATGAAAAAGAACAAGAATTTATTCAAAAAATTAATCAACCTGTAACATCTGCAATAAAAAATGTTGAGGGCAAAATTGAAAATGTTTTAAGCGATAATCAAAATTTGATGAATTTGGTTCCAGTTGTACGACAATTTGCTGATATTTCGATACCAGAATCTGAGTTTGAATTGCCAAAATTACCATCTTCAACACCATTTAGACCTCGAATCATTGAAGACTCTACCATAGTTGAACCAATAAGTCCTGGAACAACGGATATAATAATTGGTGAAATTGGTAAAAAATTTCTTCCTAGAGCAAAGGATGATAAATTTGGTTTGTATTGGGACAGAAAAAAGAAAAGTTTTATGATTGGAAATTTGCCCGTGAATTTTGAGCATAATGATATCATTATTAATGAAAAAACATATGAAGGAACTCAAGGTTTATGGAGATTATTAACAGGCACTGATGTTCCAAAAGACGGTTTATATTCTGAAGAAGACTTGAAAAAGTATACTGAAATTTTATGGAAATCTGATTCAATTTACAAAAATAATGATCCATCAACTAAGAAACCAAAGTCAAGTAAAGGTAAAAAATATCTCAATTTGATTAAACCAATTTGGGAAAAAAGAATCGAAGGATCAGGTGTGAGAAAATACAGTGATAATAAGATTGAATACAGATATATCGACGATTTGACAAAACTCGATGGAATTATTAATTATATTTATGCTCAAGAAAAGGCTGGAAACAACAATTTTTTGAACGAAAAGAAAGCGATTAAAGATTTTATTTCGAACAAACTTGATGAAATGATTGAAAAACCTGATGGAATTAAATATTTAAAACGAGTTTTGCCGGCAATAAGTTCATCTATGATTGAGGGTAGTGGACTTTTGAATGATTTTATCAACAATTTACCTTTTGAATTACACGTACCAACTTATCAGTATCTGGGGCCTGGCACAAAACTCGAAAAAAGACTAAAAAGAGGAGATCCTGGTATAAATAAATTAGATCAAGCTGCTATGGAACACGATATTTTTTATGCAAAACATAGAGACACAAATTCCAGACATATCGCAGATAAAGTTTTGCAAGATAAGGCAATGGATAGATTTTTATCAAAAGATGCTAGTTTAGGTGAAAGATTTGTTGCGCTTCCAACAGCTGGAGCAATGTTTTTGAAGAGAAAAACTAGGAATGGGAATCGAAGAGAACTTGAAATTTTAACTATATAAATGGAGGTGAACGTAAATTTCAGCAAAAATCAGAAAGAAAAAATAAAATCCGCTTTTAAGAAGAAAATACCCGTTAGTATTCAATTTAAAATAGATCAACTAAAAAATGGCGAAGATAAGATATTTTTAACAAATAGACAATACAATAAACTCGAAAAACATAAGAAAAACAATAAAGGAACCAGAATAGAATTTTCTTATAATCAGTTGAAAGAACTTAAAAATGGTGGACTTTTGAAAGATTTATTAGATTTTGGAGAAAATATTCCAGTTGTTAAAAATGTTGTTCCTTATGTTCGTAAAGCTGCTCCAATCGTTTAAAAAAGGATGTGATTCCTATTGTTCGAAACATTTTAAATTGGTTAGATAAAGAGTTGGAAGATGTTACAGGATCTGGATTAGATGAAAAAACTTTGAATTACGTGAAATCAAACATCGGAAAAAAAATTTGAACCCTTAACATTCGGGGAATTGGAAGAAATCTGCAAAAATATTAAACATTTTAGAGGAATCTTCATGAGAGATACATTACCTGAAAAAGTTAAGAAAATTTGAATGTGGAATTGTGAATTTAGACTCGATTATGGGAAGTGGAACGCATTGGGTTTGTTATTATAAAAATGATAAGAATGCCTGTTATTTTGATTCGTATGGAAGAATTGAGGACAAACCACCGAAAGAATTGATCCAATATTTAAAAAAATCAAGCGTCTACTACAATGATTCTCAGATTCAAGATTATAAAGATCCCCCAATTTGTGGTCATTTATGTGTTTTTGTGTTGAATGAACTGAGTAATGGTAAAGATTTTTAAAGAAGTTGTTAACAAATTATTGCTTAATAAATATGGATTCACAAAATATTTTTGACGTATTTGGTACACAAATTATTCAAAATGTAGATAATAGTTTCAATTTTGATAGTTTGAGAAATGAGTTTGATAACAAGTTAGAAAATTTATTACAAACCCTTCCAGATTCAGATATGTTTGCTGTCGAGATTGAAGATTTTTAAAGTAGAATATGATAACAAACTTGCAAATTTCATGAGTTCAAATGAAGTTGCTGATAAAATAAAAACATTGGAAAAAGAAGTTGATGATGGTGTAAAAAAAATTATTTACCAATTTAATGTCTCATATCGAAAAAGCTGATGAAATTACTGAAGCGATCAAAGTTGAAAAGAATTATGTTAGTTTGGCTAATAAGAAAAGAATTGTCGGTGTTCGACCTGGTATTGACAAACATGATGTTGTTGTTAAAGAACAAATTTTTAAAACCTCTAAAATTATCAGAAAACATCGATATTGTTGATTTACATGATCCGAATGTTAAAAATGCCTTAGATTTTAAAGGAAAAAGAATTAGCAGTGTTAGTAAAGGAATTAATCCATTTGATGTTGTTGTAATGATTCAATTAGAAGATCATATTAAAATGTTTAATGAACTAAAACAAAAATTACGAGAATCATAAACAGCATGTTAAAGATTTTACAACAGAAGTCTATGACAAGTTAGAAGCCAGAAATAGAAGATCAGTAGACGATGTTGGTGAATTACTTGATAAAGTAAATAAACTAGAAGAAAACTTTAATACATATAAAAATAGTGTTAATGTATTAGTTGGTGAAGTAATTAACAAAATTCTGGAAGATTTTGATACACATTTCAATGAGAAAATAAACTTTTTTGAAGATTTTGGTACACGTTTAAATGAGCAAATAACACATAATAATGAATTACTTAAAAGTATAGATGATCGATACTCTTTATATCTCGATAAAGTAAATAAAACTAGAAGAAAACTTTAATAAATTTAAAGAAGATGTTCGATAAAACTTTTGAAAACATCGACAACAGATTTAATGGAGTAGGCGGCTATGATGACTAATTTTCCTTATATAAATGGCGCTCATATATTGTGTGAGATGTAAGAAAAAAACTGCAACAAACGATATAAAATACTATGCAAACATTAACGGAGTTAAAAGAATTTCGGGAAAATGTGCTGAATGTAACTCAAAAAAGAGCCAATTTATAAAAACTTGATTTTGAAATTTTTTTCTTAATAAATAGAGATGGCGGGACATTACAGTGCTTTCGATCTTTTTATCATGCAACACGAAAGAGATTTGAAAAAAGAACATTGGGATGACATTTCTCAAAAATATGAATTATCCGAAGATATGATGAGATTATACGTAAACAAATTGAATTGGTATAACATTGCTAAATATCAAACTTTATCATCAGAGTTCATTCAAGAAAATATACATTATCAATTAAAAGATCATATGTCTGTTCTTTGTCTCTATCAACACTTGAGTATAAAGTTTTTGGATGAAAATAAAGATACAGTTGATTGGAACAATATTATAGATAGCGGTTACTATCCTGTGCAAATTTTATTGAAATATGTGACCGAGATCGCAAAATTTAAGGAAGAGAATCCTGAATATGACGAAGTAGATCATTTAAAAAATGACTCTAATCTTTTTAATTATTTTACTAAAATTTATATCTTTTCTTATAAAAACGTACATTAGATCGATGAAAAAATGATACATGATGTTTAAAATTTCTAAATTTTCTCTTATTAAATGGCGGACTACAGAAAATATGCTAGTGATATTGAAAGGGCGGAGTTTAAAAATTTCTATCCAATTAGTAAACAACATTTGAATGAACCGAATAAAAGAACTGAGTTTAATATTGATTTTGGAGATAACTTTTGCTCGTCTAACTTCCAGTTTTTATATTTCTGGAACTTTAACAAAACAAGATGGTCAAGCGTATCTTGGAACTGATAATGTTAGATTAATCGATAATTTTATACCGTTTTTATTTTCTAAGATTGAAGTAAGAAAACACAATAAATTGATAGAAGAAGTCGAAAACTGTGGCCAATTAAGCACAATTAAAGGAACTATTTCGTATTCAAAAAGTGATGTTATTTCTCAAACTTCTAATGGCTTTGAATCAGATTTTAAATTTGGTGTTTTTGAAGCAGCTGGAAATTTATCTCATTTTGGATTAGGATTTTTTGAAAATGTTACTATTCCGATCTATAAAGGAGGATTTTATCTAAGTTTTATAAGAGCAGAAGACGATGATGCGATTCTGAAGACTGCAACTGGAAATGTTATGCCTGTTGATGGAAAAATAACAATTACAGATTTTTTTATTAGAGTTCCAATGATTGATTATAAAATCACGAGTAAAATAAGGTTGATTGATGAAATTACAAAAAGTCAAAACATTATGTTTAATTTTCTAGATTGGCAGTGTATTGAACAAAAAGGTATTTCCGGAACAACTTATTCGTTCGATATTACAAACATTTATAGAAATATCTTCAATCCCAAGTTCGTTATTATAGGTTTTCAAACAGGTAGACAGAATAATCAAGAAAAAAAATCCTTCAAAGTTTGATAGTTTGGATGTAAAAAATATCAGAGTAAAATTGAACGGTTCTTATTATCCAGATGAATTACAAAATTTAAACATTTCAGGAGGTCTTTTCAGAATCATGTATCAGATGTATCAAGATTTTAAGAAAGTTTACTGTAATAATAAGGAAATGTATTACAATCCTAAAGAATTTTTAGCGAATAGACCTATTTATGTCATTGATACAACAAAGAGTTTGACAAATATTTCTGGTTCAAAGAACGATATAATTATCAATATGGATTTTCAAAAAGCTGTTACAAACGCGATTTGTTATGTTGTTGTTGTCTCTGAGAAATTTTTAGCCTATGATGTGATTAAGAACGATATTAGAGAAATTCAGTAAAATTTTTGAAAAAATCGTCTTATTGTCTATATTATTCATTGGATAATTCTACAACTTTACAGAATTATTAAAGACATTGATATAAGTATTCATTTTTAATTTCAAAAGAATATCTTAAAAAATGGGGATGATATTAACAAAAAAACTATTCCAAGGTCATCTTAAGGGTTGGACCGGAAGTTATGATTTTAAAAAATACTTTAATATTTACTGATCCTATATACCAAATTTCAGCAAAAAAGCTCCAATAGTTCTCGAGATATAAGAGTTTTAAGATAAGGGATGATTGGGGTAGTTTTTGAAAATTTTGTTATTTTCATGAAATTTTAAGTTGAACTCGCTTGTTTTTGAAGTTTCAGATTTTTCTGATAATTTTTTTTTATTTTTTTATGAATATTAAGAAATAGGGGATGATTTCACCCTTATGGATAAGTTAAGTCGAAAGAGTTAAGTATTTACTATATGTGTACCAAATTTCATTAAAATCGGTTGAGTGGTTTTTGAAATATAAAATTATTAATAAACTTGTAAACTAGCAATCCTAATTGAACAACTTATATAGCAGAGATATAGCTTATATCTTTCGAGACTCTCCGTAGCTCAGTTGGTAAGACGCTTGCCTTCAAAGCCTGAGGTTCTGGGTTCAAATCCCAGAGCTTCAGGCGCGCTTTTTATTGAGGAAGACATGGTTGTCGTTCAGTGGTTGGGGACAAGTCTTTACACGAGTGGCCATAGTGTAATGACTATAGAACAAGCCGAGTAATGACAACTGTGGTTGGCGCGCCATTTGCTTCCTCACCTTTCCACTTCATTCCTTAATTCCTTCTCTTCCTTAATTCGTACATTCCTTCTCTTCCTTAATTCGTTCATTACATTCATCATTCACATCATTCATTAATACAACATTACACTTACAAAACACCCGACACAAATTCCCTAATTGTATCTCTCCATCAACTTCTACACAGTAGTTACCAAAGAAAAATGAGACTTGGGAACAAAAAAATTCCAGAGTCTAAGACCCGAATTACAGCTCCTAGCCATTAACTTGGTTGGACAGTAGCAGTGCAGGGCCAAGTCTCTAAACAATAGACACCGTAGAAGTTGAATGTGATGTGATTCCCCATAGCGCAAACACGCACACTAACAACACTACACCAAAGACACAATCATTCATTTTGTCTTTTACAATAATTGATGATGTTCATATTATTCTCTTTCATTCCTTCTAAAACTTCAAAAATATACTCTTTCGCTGATGAAAAATCTCGATTTCTTCCGGAATAATCTTTGTAGTCATAGACAAAATATCCTAAATAGTTGTACAATAGAATGAAATTATTTCTATTTATCTCTGTTGTAGAAATGTAAACACAAACATTTGCGCTGAAAAATTTATATCTCGGCAGACTTAGTTCCATAATCTCCATTTATAAAAAAATCTTTTTGTTTAAATGGAAGAGTATAATGCCAACTGTTACAAGTGTTCTAATAGAGGAGAAATTATCGATAAAAGATATTTAGTTTGTAGAGGTTGTAATTTAATTTTGTTAGAAAGACCTAAACCTAAGAAATTTCGAAATAAATTAACACATTTGAATAACCTGCTTACAAAATTGCAATATGGAGACAAGAAGCAAACAAAATTTGTTACAGAATTTAGAAAACAGAATAAAAATTTTTACTTATCTCTTGGAACCATTGACAAAATTATTTTCCTTTTCAAAGAATACATTAGGTTTGTAGGTATCGATACACACGTTTATTATGAAAAGATATTACCTGTATTTTTTCATTATCTGGATGTTGAATTTGTTTATGATTTTGAACCAGAAATCCTCGATGATTTTATAGTACATTTGGAGAAATTAAACGAAGAACCTCTTGAAAAGAATGCGGTTTTACTCACATTCTCCCCGACTTCTCGAGTGAAGGTTAGCGAATTTCATTTTTTCCGTCTTTAAATTTTTTCTATTTAAATGGAGTTCTTGAAAGAGTTAAATGATATTGGAGAATGTAAGTTTAAAGAGTATAAGAAGTTAAATGAATTGGAAGAAAGGAAGAAACATAGAATCTTGAATTTGGAGAAAATGAAAGATAAATTCGGGTTTACAATAATTGCCGAGTTGGAAGATTGTAAAGTACACTTGCCGAACAGATTTTTGACTGTTTTGGATGAGAAAAAGATTAAAGAATTAAACAAAAATGAAAAATTACACTTGATTGTTACTGGAAAGAAGACTATAAAAGATAAAGAAATTATAACAATTAACTTTGTAGAATAAAGTCTTAACTCTAAAACTTGCAGTCCCTCCCCACGTCATAGTACTGTTTTGATAACCATAGTTGGTGTCTTTCTTCATAGGAATCACATGGAATATTATCTACAGTAATACCTTTTGTTTCACACAAAATGTGGCTATATTCTATAAGAAAAATTCTATAATGCTCTTTAATGAATTGTGTTGATAAATCTTGATACTCACAAAAATTCCTAAGAAATTCATCAATTAAGTCTTGATTATCTTGAAAGAACGTATAATATGGGAAAAATGTCATAAAAAAACGATGAAAAACTCTCTGTTTGTTTATTTTTTACTTTCTTTTCAATATCTTTCGTAATTATATTTAAATATGTAATCCCTTATTTTTTTCGTTTTTTGTGTGTACACGTGTGCAGTTTTCGTTCTTTCTGCAAAAAGACTCTACAAGTTCTTTTAATTCTGTTTCATTTAAAGA
This sequence comes from Homalodisca vitripennis, assembly GCF_021130785.1. Classification (NCBI taxonomy): domain Eukaryota; kingdom Metazoa; phylum Arthropoda; class Insecta; order Hemiptera; family Cicadellidae; genus Homalodisca; species Homalodisca vitripennis. The sequence continues at coordinate 68,435 of NW_025777286.1, forward strand.
CGGTATCAACTGTTGTTGAGAATAAACCGGCAATTCACTGAATTCATCTTTGTTGCACTGTTTTAATGCTAGAAATTGTAGAGACTTTGGTGAGTTCATGTTGTTTGGTGACTATTTAGTAGAAAAGTTTTTTATTAAAGTATGTTTTTAGTAAAAATGTTTTAAATTGATTAAATTTTATTAAGATAAATCCTTTATTCGTAGCAGATTTGACAACATTTTACAAAGCACAGCTTAAGAAAGTAGAAGCTCAGATTTGGTTAATTTTTCATTCCACAGAGTAGATAGTAATGTACCGATCGCTTTTGGAGACGAACGACTGTAGATTCGGTTAATTTTTCATTGAGATTTGCTGTGTTATTTCTCAGCTTCCTTTATGGTACATTGAACAGTATTTTACATTGCTTTTCGGTCGGCTCCGAAATGAAAGTGCGCCAGGAACCCCATTAACTTATTATCTACTTATA
>NW_025777287.1:0-125457 GCF_021130785.1 Homalodisca vitripennis
CGTGACTTACTATCTCTTATCGACGTGACGTCACCTCGCAGTGTAGATTAGTTTACTCCTCTTAAGAACACGTCTCTGCCTCGCTGTGGGGATCTTCTTTTACTGCTACTCACTGTATTTGTAGGTACTGAAAATCGATATTAATCATGGTCTACGGTTTAAGACATTTATAAAAATGAAAAGTACAGTATTTTCTTTATGTAATAAACTACAGTCAGTTTACAAAATTGTAATTCACCCAAACAAGCATAAATCCATATTTATAATAATCTTGAAATTCTTAAGTTAAAATAAAAACAATTTTTCCAAATTAATTTATCAATTTCTTTGATTGAAATAGGTGGATAAAGCTCAACATCCCTGACTGGTGTTAAACGTGTTACTATAAACATATGGAGACTATCGAATTTAATGTTAAAAACTAAACATACCTGCTAATATTCAATTTACTCCATCAAAGCGGCTTCCGTGCTTTTAAAGGGAAACAATTTCTAATAGCACAATTTGAATTAATACATTGAAAACAACTGAACGTTACCTTGAGATGATTTGCATAGTACACACGTGTAATTGAAATTCAAAGCATGGAGAGTTCAAATCTCATAAAAGTGTAAACATTATTTTTATTTTTTTTTTTAAATAAAAAAAATCCTTTTTTATTCATAGTCAGTACTTTTTTTTGCATCTCATTCATATAAAAACTACACAAATAAAACAAACAGCAGGTTCATCCATTATATTTCATATTGCATCTTTTGTTTATTGTACAATGTTTAAAACACCTTGAGGAACAAACGACAATTGCACCTCATATTATTATTATTCTTTCGTCCTTCCACTCGAACATTATCAATTCAGTCAATTCTATACTACATAAAATATATTTTGCAACATAGAGTTAATTTTATGACCGATAAATGGAGCGAAGCCTAATGATGCTCGTAAAAAATAATAGAGGTAACTGTAACCGTGGTTTTCGTCACAAGGAGAAACACTGGTTGTATACGGGGAGCAATCATATTACACTGGTTTTTATCCTTCTATAATAAAACGCCAATGTTGTGGTGGGGAGGAAAATTCAAGAAAAAATGTAGTCTGAAAAACAGTTGAATGAAATCAAATCGTTATTATTTTTGTACACGTAAAACTGGCAACAGTGTTAGGCGCGTGGTGTTCTGTTGGGGGGGGGGGGTAACCTCAACAACCACACTGGACTATTTTGGTGCAGCCTGCTCTAGTAACTCAATGAACCGGAACTTCATCATGTTCATCAACTGTTATTACCACCGTTATCAAAACGTTTTTATTAATTTAAAGACTAATAAATAAAGTTTTTCAACGCTAGGAGTAAGAGTGGCTGTTTTCGGTGCACATGTTTTACGAGAGGTGTAGTCGAGGATGAAAACTCGATTAAGCACCAAAAGACGTTTTCATCGGTAGAAACAGAATTAAAACTAAGTTTAATTTATTTTGTTACTTAGTAACTCCAAAAAAAAGATACATATAAAAAGCAGTTGTTAGTTACTTGTACTGAAGCAATAAAAAAGTTTGTGAGGTCAGCGCTTTATTTAAAATGTGCGCCAGTTGATTTTTAATATTACCATTATAAGGTCACGGAAGCGACCAATTAGTGAACAAATTTATATATAAAAAACAGCTGATATGTGTGGAAAACGATAAAAACTGTAATTTATACGGATTGCTAAGTTAGTTACTTCTGGTGTAAACTCGTGTTGACTGCAAGACTACAGCCAATAGCTCTGAATCCAAAAAGACGTTTTCAATCTCGTCATACGCCAGATCCACATCTCTGAGCTGTCTGGAAGTGAAGATTGATTTTGACGTTTCTTTTTATCGCGAAACAAACATACAATATTGTATGTTTGCATTTCTAAAAGTGTACTGAATGTCTGAATGTTTTAATATATTTCAGTGTAGAGAAACTTCCTGATTCAAAAGTACTGATACAAATATTTTGACATACTCGATTACAAAAAGAATTATATTTTGCATGTGGTATAAAATGATTAGAATAGCAATCTAACCTTCTTATTATGTCTTGAGTAAATATTCTAACTTCACATGTTCTTTTACTTTTTACAATTATTTAATGAAAGGAATTCGTTCGTTAAGTAAAGCAGGATTCTAAGAAGGGTCATTGAGATTGGGAAACAGTTAGTTACGTCACTGTACGTAGTAGAAATCAGAAAAAATTGTTTTTTTTAATTAGCATAGGACTTATTTAGTATACTGTATGAAACTGGCTAAAGATGTTACATCAGAGTTTGGTATGTATTAAGATTAATCAAGTTCTGGTTACGCCCTTTTAAAATATATATTCTGAAGAAAAAACATCAATAATACGTGCATTACGATCTGTTTCAAGCCGTTTGTAGCAAAATAAGGAACATATCATAAACAGCCCCAGAGGAAAATTATAGATAAGGATATGACATGTTTAATAATAATATATATATTTTTTTAATATTAGAGGAAATTACATGTATTTTAGTTGTACACTTTTAATATTCTCAAGGTCATTTTATTTTAAAATGTGTTAATTTTCATACAGTATTTCATTTAAAAAGCAAGTTCCTTAAGTTATAAATGATAAGAAACTTGTAACTCACAGATTATTATGTATATATTAAAAAATACACACATTTATTTCCAACCTATTTTATTCGGACCTAGTCTCAAGTAACTAAAGTTTTGCTATTTTGGATGCCTCTAACTCCTAGTGGAGAAAAAAATAGCTTTCTCTTTTTCGTTTGCCAGGAAAGTTATCTTAAATCGCTATGACTTTGAAATAGAGCAAACAGCCCAATCAAAAGCCGACTTTACCACTTTAATTAGTGTGTTATTTTAATTGCTTTCTTATACGTCCAGATTAGATAATACATTTTTATTTTACACACGTAGTGAAGAACAGAATTTTTAATTAAACAAGATCATATTTTATATTTAATATCATGTAGACTGCTCTCTATCAGCTTTTGTCTAAAAATGTCCTCAAAACCTATTATTTTTGCAAACCTTACTTTTTTTGTTGGAATAATGTTCCCTGAATAAACGGAATATACCAAAAACCGCCTGAGTCTCAAAGAAACTATGAAACTCAAAGGAGTCTCTGCTCCGGGCCTAAGATCGTATTAGCATTAATATGTAAATAAGTCTGAAAGTACCGCCTTTGAAGCATTACTCTGTGACCGAGTACTGAGCTCCTGACTGACGATAAATATACAAGAACATTTATTATGCGTAGTTATATTTTTCCACTTTTAAATTTCTTCCAAAACTGTTACTGGTGACAAATAAATTTTCTTAAAAATACAGAGATTTTTATGAGTTTTACATTTGAAAGAATTACGGACAAATTCCGTCGGTATATACAAAAATAAAACGCTACGTTTCGAGGATTAAAATCTAACCACTTCTTCAGGTTCAAACTTCAAAAAATAGTGAAACCTGTCATTATTTCAATTAGCTCGTTTGCTAACATTAAATATCAGAAATGAATGCAAAATTTAAATTTTACTATATGAGATATTCAGGACATTTATTAAGCCACAGGTGGAGGATTTTCAATACAATATCAGCGATTATCCTGGATATAATACGAGTAGAAATGTTTATAAAGATTATTTCAAAGAACCAGTAAGGCATATTTAATTGTATGCAGAGCCCGAAAAGAATTAGTTCCTTGATCCTTAGGATGGTCCTTTAATGTCTTCAGTTGAATTAATCGGACAAAAAATTGTCAAATTTGTCATCTCTATTTGGAGACACAATATTTAGGGGTGACAAATCTCTATCTTTGTGTTAAGGACGTAATCCTATTAGGTAGAAGAACACTTTGGTCGTTTGGTCGCCACACTTAAGTTCTGTGGCGATGTTGCTTAGCTGCGTTTATCTGCACTGTCGAAGCGTAACTTCTGGCTGGGCTAAACCTGGAAGGAACTACATACAACTGTAACATACCGGCATGCATTTAACATGTTAAAAACTACTAAATGCTAGTATCTGATTTGTACTGCAGAATTAAATCCTTTATACGGTACGAGAAAATGTAAGGATGATCCATTAAGCATCATCTGCTTATAAAAAAGATAAATTACGTTCTAACAAAATAAAAATATCATACATTTTTAAATGTATTTTACTTATATTATTTTGTTTGTACGTTTATGATTATTTTTCGTACAGCTCCAAATTATAATTTTATAATCTTGTGAGCCAACTATGCTCGATAGGTAAAAACAATTAAAACAAAACAAGTCTAATATTTTACACCCACTTAGACAACAGCGGTTTTTGTTTTTGGCAACATCAAACTAGATGAAAATTAAGATATGGGTACATATAACAATAAATAGTGCCACATAACAAAAATTTAAGATTTATATAACCATTATACAGTACACATTTTAACTCTCAAACTTGAAGGTGAACGGTGGTTAATTATGTAATTGAAATATTAAAAAAAGTTACTCGTCCATTCGAAATATATACGGAGTCCAAATTGTAAAGTCCATTCAGAAACCATCCCTCGGACTAGAAAGTTTGCACTAATAGGTAAACATGTTAATTGAAATATTATCAACATATTTGAACTGTATCATATCTACTGGGAAGGAAAAGTAAACTATTCTCACTTTAAAAATTGAGTTTATTTAATTATTTTCCTATAATTACAGTGCCATTAATATTCTTTAACTGAACTCCACATCTCGTTTAATTAATTGACCTCAGCGTATATGGTGATGCGTACCCGAGCGTTGCGCTGACCGGAGAGTCCGTAAACCACCAAGTTGACGTTCGGTCCTGCGGGAACAGTCTGGATCCTGTGGATGGCCGGGAGGTCTCCTATGTTGTCGTAGGGAACCCACCAGGCCGCCGTCACTTGACCACCTGCATGGAACAACTTGGAGGCTTCGCTGTTCTGCGGTACCTGCAGCTCGTCCGCCCCTCCTCCCGCATTGTTCGTGAACACCACCGGAGAAGCGACCACTTTTATAACTGCCTCACTACCATTTAGTGAGAGGAGGAAAACCGACACAGCAATCAAAAATAGTTTCATCGTACAGCCTTTGAATATACTGAGACTAATGTTCAGAATTATTGGGTGCACTCGAGATTATTGGCTGCCCTAGCGAGATTAACTTATCAAATGTTTGACCTTTTAATTGATTGCTAGATAACACAAAGGTCATTAACACGGAAATCACTGCAACTTGATGATCGCGATTTCCATTTATACTATTCTGAACAATGCTAATTGATATTGGGAAATTTTGTAATTTTAAAACTATAAATTCTCATTGACCTCGTATAACCTCTCAAAGGTCACAGAAAGTTGTCGCCCGATATATATTTTTAGAGTCCGACTGCAAGAACCTGATACAATAAGATGTTGTAGGATGCGGAAAAAATTTAAGCCTGCATAAAATAATAAAAAAAAAACTTTTACAGAGCATTACAGACCCTTTGTTAGACATATTATTTTACTGTAGGTCCAAGTGGACAGCAATTCCTCACGTAATGTTTTCACAATCCATCGAACCAACAGTTATGATAGACCAATTCCAACTCGAAACATTTTAAACATGTTTCTTACGTTCATTTCAAGTAGTCTTTTTATCCACTTTCAATATCACACATACATATCCTGTGCCTTCCATATCATGGCAGTATCTTTCCTAAATTTTATTTTACCATATGATAATTTTCATAGAGATAAAACTAAAACCATTAAAAGTTCTATTAATAAGCTAAAATATAAAATATATTTTTAGCATTAAAATTTCTAATTTTTTACATATAGTTTTAAAGCCGCTTAAAAGATTTTCATTTCTCATCCCTTTGATATAAAAACCTGGATAACTCCAGACATCTAAAAAAAATGTTAATGTTAATTCTAGTGTAAACATCAATAAAATAAAAATGGAAAGTATAAAGTTTTCAACGTTACTCGTGGTACAGATTAAATACAGTTTTTCACTGATAAAGGTTTTTTCTTTCTACAACAACGTAGTATCGCAAACATATAACAAGGTATTTATTACGAATAATAGACTCTTGTAACAATGTTTGGACTGTGGCAGTGTAGGTGCAAAGTATCAGCTCTCTTCGTACAGGGAAAGCGGAGGAATAAAAACAAGAGTGTTTGTCAATGATAAGTGTTTTTTACATTTTCTCTCAGTTGAGATAGCATTATCAGAATGAGTTTCACGCGGAGTAACAAAAACTGTAAGATTGGTCTCTGACTAAATCCCGCTCACATAACTGAAACTGTTTCAAGCGAACAGTTGGTTGGATAAGAAAGGTCAAAGTTCAGTCATGATGACCTCAAGAGTCGAACTGATAACTACTCGAGCACGGATTAAATCGAACATAAAGTGATATCAGTTATTAGTGTATCCAACAACGGTAAAATGCGGTCATGTCTGTGTGCTGTGTTGGTATTCCTGCTCGCTCTAGGTGGAAGTGAGGCAGTTATAAAGGTGGTTGCTACCCCGGTCGTGTACAACAACAACAATGCGGGAGGAGGGGCGGACGAGCTGCAGGTACCGCAGAACAGCGAAGCCTCCAAGTTGTTCCACGCAGGTGGTCAAGTGACGGCGGCCTGGTGGGTTCCCTACGACAACATAGGAGACCTCCCGGCCATCCACAGGATCCAGACTGTTCCCGCAGGACCGAACGTCAACTTGGTGGTTCACGGACGCCACGGTCAACGCAACGCTCGGGTACGCATTATGATATATGCCGATATCTTGGACAATGACTCTAATCTTTGAGAGTATGACATTTGACTCAAACAGTGTACAAAAGGCATTACAAAATTTACGCTCTTGTATGAAAGAAATTGTAACCATGGAAACAACTAAATATTCATAATAAATGTCATTGTTCACACATGAATATTATTGTATCCTTTAAAATTAGAAATCATGTTAGTGCCACTTTAGTCATTAAGTTTTATGCTAGTACAAAGACTGCATGAAGTAACAATTATAGACTGATATTACCGTACAATGTTATTGATATTAAAATAGTTAAATTACTTCCAAAACTTTTCTTATATTTTATAACAACTCATCAATAATCCCTTTAAAGGGCTACCCTAAAGGATTTCATTTTTATGATTTTTTTTATTTTCTCAACAAATTGTGGTTCAAAACTGCTTACGGTACATTTCGTTTTCAGTTAGATATTTTAAATTTCATTTAGCATATAAAATATGCTATTCCATATATTTCCGTTTATTTCCAAAAATGCATGCTTCATTACTTGATGCCCGATATTATAAAAATCGATAATGATATCGTCACTAAGCCTTCATTGCATATTTATACGAGATTAATACCTACGCTATGTATATTATGAGAGTGGGTGTTAATAAGCTAAAACCAAAAATTGTGAACGGATTATTTAAAAATAAATTCAATTAGTCATTTTTAAATGACACATTTTGTTTAAGCCATAACACTGTTACCTCATGTACATTTTTTAATTCAAATATAAACAAGAACAACTTTAAAAAATGTTACTTTTTGGCAAAATGTTAAAAACTATGTATATAGTGTGAAATTTAATTTCCTCTTAAATAGGCTAAACATTTGAAAAACAACCTTTTGCATAATATTATTATCGTAAAAAACAATTTATTTTAGCTACATCAATTTAGGAGATTTGGAATGTTGGCAGGAATTAGCATTCAGACAATCTTGTCTGGTTGAGAATGATATCGTAAAATTGTTTTTTCTGAATAATATCTTAGTATTTGTATTAAGAAATTAAAATTACAAAATTATTTACGATATAAATAAATAACGAACAGAAACGACTCACTAACTTTTTCAACATTACCTTATCGTTCCCATAACATGTAGACAGTGAGTTATAAAAAACAATGGGGAAATCTTCAAGCACCGCTGCAAGGGTTAGAAGAAACTTGTGGTCCAAATAAGAGATGATTATCCAATCTACCTCCTTCATTAGATCCATCTACACAACTACGCTGATGTAACACCTTATATCAGGAAATAAACTCCTGTTTTCTTAAGTTTAAGACAGGATCTAAAAACGCTTTTAAATGTGCTTGTTTTACATGTGAATCAAAAGAATTTAATGTATTCACTGGTTTTCATTCAAACAAATTAACACCATAAATTAAGGCTCTGAAAACAACTAAGAGGCAGAACGATATCGACATCAAATTCTAATGCGTAACGTAACTATGTTAGGAAGGGTTGTTTCGATATATTCTCAACCCCCTGTGATACTCCATACTCCACGAAAGTATTAGGAACATCTAATGGTTAAGGTAGTATTATCTCCCATCCAAAAAGATAAAACTTATGAATGGCATGCTCCCAATTCTAACACAATAAAAGTAATAGTAGTAAAAATCTATCACTCCTGCCTCCCGAATATTCTGTTTAACGGTTAATGTAAGAATTCTAACTAAAGAATGTTCAGGAAAACCTCAGTACATAAACAACGGGATTAACTTAATTGGTTACAATGTATGTTGAATCTGTATTTATAAGACAAAGAGAAGGCCCATCAAGTCCAGAAGCATATAATAAAGAGAATTTTAAGTTGAAGGACTCCTCACAAGTTGAAGGACTTTCTTACCGGTATCCAGAGAATGTACACAAACGACGCAAGCAGGAATGGGTTAATCGGCTGAAAATGGCACAAGGGCTAGTCAACATATGGATCATAATATTTATTTCGGAACACGTTATCTGGTATTTTTCTGTGGTCCTGTCACATCTCGAAATCCACTCGAAGACAAAGCTAATTCCCAAAAATAAACGTCGTATCTTTCCGTAATATCCGTAAAATTTTTCTTCACATGCTCTAGCAGCTGTAGACCTTTAGCATCTGGTAAAGAGATTAGATAATGCATTTGGCCAGATTAATGGTTTGTCTATGCGCAGGAGCTCCGATCCTGAGATGTAGGAAGGCATCACATCAGCAAACGCGAGATCGTCAGCAAAACTCTAATAGTGATCAGGTCCAATTGCATATGAACAGCTCTTTCTTCGCAACCACTTCATGGACTCATTCCACGAGCCATTGAAGCGCCATTGAGATAAACACAACGATTATACTGTTTAATTCTGTAAGGTAGTTCAACGAATGGAACTGTGATCTCTTCACTGAGATTGTTCTCCTATAAGCGTTAACTGGAATCTTACGATGAGAGGGAGGAGGCAATTCCCACAATCCTCTCTCTTCCTAAACCTCTCACACACACACACACACACACACACACACACACACACACACACACACACACACACACACACACACACACACACACACACACACACACACACACACACACACACACACCATCTATACGGCGCCCGTTCTGCTGAGTACTTACACAACTTGAGACTGTTATCTCCACATTGAAGATCGTTCTCAGGACAATGTCAATTGAAATGTAAAGTTAAATTGTAATACCTAACAAACTTTGTTGTTGTTTGTAATTTTTACCGTTTAGAAAGCTTATTTCATACTGACAAGATATTTTGTGCTTACAACTTCATGACGTTATTAAAATAAAATCATTTTATAAGTAGTAGTTTAAGAATTATTAAATTAAAAAAGAGAAATTTCGAATATCTTTGTCTTGTATATCAATTAGTCATCCATCTATAACCAGTGCCAAACATTGTATCTCAGCACCAGTTACGTACGTTTATGAGCAGATATAATCAGTTTGAAAAGTGTAGACGGTGTAACACAGCTATAACTGGACGTCTGGCGGTAATGTCCCTGTGATAAACGATAACCAATTAACTAGTAATGCCCGGAACAGCTGCAACTACGTCGCCGTTAAAGTAGCACCGTTATTCTTGCGTAACTATTATATATTGCTAATACAGCACTCATAGCCAATTGCAAGGACCATTTCTTGCGACATTGATTTCAAAATTCGCTTTCGTGAATAAATCAGTTATATAATAAAAAGTGTTTCAAATAAAAATAAATAGAGCTCAATACTTGTCCTAAAACTAAGAAAGTAAAAAGTAAAAAACATAATTTTAAGTTGATAACATGAAAGTTACTCAAAGCCAATTCCGTGCGATTTTTGAAGTTAGTGCATAAATTTGCTATTGCTCGGTTCTACAAGAAATCAGTAACACTACGTTTCGAGATCTGCAATTTGATCTCTTCATCAGGTGGATAACTTATAATTACACCCTATAATACAAAATCATACCAGAATCGTGTGATATTCATAAATAAACGTTAACAAATTTCATTTGTCCAAAAATCCGCTGTTACTTTGTGTAAATGTGTAAATAGCGAGAAAATTGAGTTTGGGGCTATTTTTACAAAAAAGTGTTAGAAAAAAATCCAAGCTTGTTCATGTCTACACACGAGAGGTAAATGATAAACGATGACATAAATATACGATGATCTCTCTCTCTCTCTCTCTCTCTCTCTCTCTCTCTCTCTCTCTCTCTCTCTCTCTCTTTTGTGTCGCACGCACAAGAAAAGATAAGTGACCAACAATATGATATACGATATTACTCTTATAAAAAGATGACAGTTCAAACGCATTTTTATACTTTATACTCTATCAATAATAACCAAAAGTACTGTAGGACGGAAATTTATAAAATTTAAGAAAAATAAATTTTTAATTGTCTATAACACTTGAACAGGATGATAGCCTTAAATTTTGGCAATACTTTCAGCACCACGCTGATAAATTTTGATACCTAGTCCATTTTTCTAACGGAGAAGTCTTCAAAATTACAAGCATCCAGTGATACGTGAGAATTATGAGCTACTACTGCTTTATCTTCTTCTGCGTGATAACGCTAAAAACTTCATTATCTTCATATATCGTCTACTCAACTCGCATATGTAAAAAATCCTAATAATATTATAAATGCGAAATTGCCTTCGTTTGTTTCTTGAACGCGTTAAACATTTAACTGATGTACTTTACATGAACGTTCTCAGGGTCCTTGGGTAGAATATAGACCTATTCTTATTTAGAATTTCCTTCTAGGCTACGTCCCACTGGTCTCTAAAGCAGTGAAAAATACTATATTTTGTCTCTAAAGTTTTGAAATTTTAAGAAAGAGTTTGTTATATGTAATCAACAGTTCTGTGAAAACATTGTTTTTAATTTTAAATTTGTTTACATTTATAGTGAGTAAATTGTCTAAGGAGTTACCATTATTTTTCACGCCGAATTAGATTTCAGTGATTAGGTAAGTACTCATCTACTTCATAAAATGTCTTTAAACATAAGATGGTCAGAATTTGATCCGAAGACAATCTGCAAGAACTATGCTAGATGAAAGTTTGCTGGATTGTGCTTTTTAACTAATGTACTAATTCTAGCTCTAAATGTTCAAAAGTATTATAACTATTTTTCAGTTGATAAAGAAACGTTGTGTCGTTGGTAATGTACTTTTAATTGTACATTTTTATAAAATTATTACATATAAAAATGGAAAGACAGATATAAAACACTGTTCCCTTTTGCAGTAGGCTTCTGCGATCTGTGATATATATATATATATATATATATATATATATATATATATATATATATAAGTTTATATATAAATATAATAATGTAAGGTTAATTTGGACACTTACTATTGATATGCTATTAAACAGTGAATAGCTCGATAAAATAGATTATAACTTACTACCTTATTTTAAACCTTGTTTCAAAAAGGAATGTCTTTTTTATGTAAATCACTTTATCTATGTCTGTTTCTGATAATTTTTCCTTGCAACCAGCCTGTCTGCCCGGCCATTGGTAGTGGTTCGGAGGCTGTATCAAAACAACCTTATGAATGTTAACAACAGTATTACACTTCAAACACTTGCACGCCCGTATTGTTTTCGTAGAATTATGGAAAATGTATAATTTAAAATGTAAATAACGTGTAGAAATTCTTTCTAAAATGTATTTACACGATTAAATACAATAAAAATTGGCCCTGTTTTCTGAGTAACTGTTTAAAATACTAAGTAAACAAAAAATATCTTGGATGCGTATAGATGATATAGCTATTTTCATTACAGCTGGCCCTTAAGCCGTTGTTGGTCCACAGATTAAACTGTAGGGGTTTCTTAGATAAATAAGACATCATTTAACTTTACTCTCACACTCACCTTCACATTTACATTCACATTGACCTTCATCTTCACCAACTTCACCATTACCTTCACCCTCACATTCAATTTGACCTCAATATTCACGAACTTTACCATCATTTTCACCTTCACATTCATTTTCACATTGACCTTAACCTTCACATTCCCTTACATTCATACTGACCTTCATCGTCACCAACTTCACCTTCACCTTCACATTAGTGTTCACATTGACCTTCATCTTCACCAATTTCACCATGACATTCATATTGATCTTCATACTCACCAACTTCACCATCATCTTCACCTTCACATTGACCTTCACCTTTACCTTAACCTTCATCTTTACCTTTATCTTTAACATTACTTTTACTTTTACAAGAGGATAGAGGAGGTGAAGCGTCTGACCTCGCCCTCTCTCCTGTCTCCGAAGGACGTGTTGGACAGCTCTCTCACACACCTAGTGTAGAGCACTGGAGCTACATCAAGCAACATTCATCGATACTTGGCTGAATTTTTAAACATATTTATTTTTAACTTTTGAAGATTTCTCCTTCTTGTTTCACGATTAGATATTAAGTGTAGATCATGTTTTGAATGTTGTAAAGTGATTAAACGAATCGCACTCAATAACTCAACACATGATCAGCCAAACTACTAGTACACGGTCGTTACAGTTATCAGGAACGATATATTACGGTATCAGGGTTACCAACCAAATGCACATTACAGCAGCAATGTTCTCAGAGCCGGTTAATTGATAGCAATCACTTGTTCTAGCCTGTTAATTGGTGCAGGCTCCATTCCTCAGCATTGATCGCCTAACCACAGCGTAACTTAGATGTGCTTCATCAACGGAAAATTACCCAAGTTTTAGCCACACCACGCTCAGGAGCCGTTCATCAATAAGTGTGATTTAGTGGTCGGTTGTGCCCGATACGGGGCTTTGTTCACCTTGTGAGTCGTGAATGTGTTATTAAACAACAAAGTTACACTTTTATCAGTCAAACGACTTTTAACTTTTAACGTCTAAATATAAAATTTCACAAATTAATAAATACTGCTTACAATTCAATTTTAAAGCAATATTCTCAAAACTTACTAGCCAAATTCTACACAAAGTTAGGAAATTTTTAGCCAAATCTTAAATTTCCCCATATCATGTTCCCATGAAGCCTGTTAAATACTTTTCTGTCCATACCCACCGTCCCTTTGGAAAATAGTGTCATACTGTGAATAGGGTATTAAAATTGTGTTTACGGCTTGTGTTATATTCCTGTACAATATTAGTTCAGTGAAAATTAGTAAAATATTTATGTACAAACAGATCTAAATTCAATGTGTACACCTCATGTATATAATAGATTTAAATTATACAATAAAACTTTAGAAGAATGCTGAGAACCAATATCTACCAGGAATTATAGAGCTTTTATTTTTAAGAAAAAATGGCTCTGAATTAAAAAAAAACCTAAACAAAAACTGATGGTACGACCTTAAGAAGTGTGTACGTAATAGAGCATTTTAATGACGTAGTGCAGCAAGTATGCCGGATATCGTAATTTCATTTTGCCTGCCAGTGTGATGTAAAATTTATTTTATGTGTAATTTATCTGCCTGTTCCACACTTCCGGTGCCCACTCGGAGATAAATAGCAGTTGATCTGTCGACCCGGAGCTGTAATCGTGATGCGTTATTTATTTTTTTACTCGGTTGTTCCACCGTGCTTAGAGATCGTGTCTATCACATCGTAGTGCACTCAATTGTGCACCTGATGAGACAATGAGAATACCACTTAACCTATGTTACACTATATTCTGTAGTCTAGGTTACTCTGATGTCGAAACGATGCAAAGTGTTCATTTTGAGCTTCTTCGTCACTGACCTTTTTATCTCTTCAGACGAACTTCAATCCAAATTTCAGGAATCAAGTATGTAACAGTGTCAGACAGATGCTCCACTAAAAGGAAGGTAAATTGGGGATTGATATAGGTTCACGTTATTATATATTTGATATTTTGTTATCATATATGTTTTACGTCATCTATATATTTAAAAACGAATGTTTATCTGTATGTCCTTCATAGAATCGTAAACTATGTGACCGATCATTATGAGAATTTGTATGTTTATGTATTTTCCCACGGAGAAGTTTTATATGCTATGCCCACTGATGTAATTCGCCACCAGGCTGCGTTGCAAAAGATAACAGTTTTCAAAGCGCCATGCACATTATAACACAGCAATTAAAACACAGTTACGTATATTAGACGGTCAAATTATATTTGAAGGCGCTAAGTTATGATGTACATATATACTTTATTAATATATTTTTGGTTGAACTTAAAGTTTGAGTGTTAGAACACTTTATAATAAAGTACATGCACGTGTACAATAAACTTTTGACAGATTTTCTTAGTGACATCAAGGCAAACTCTACATCGGCGTTGGAAATATAATTCACTTGAACCAGAAGTGCTCATACACAGGCAACGGATACGAAAAGCGTGCGAAGTCCCTTTTATCAGCTAGTATCATATATGTTTTACATTATTATTTACATATTGACGTTCCGAAATTATCTGGTTTTTATTTATTAGTAAATTTTTAATATTTGTTGTTATTGAATTAAATCTGTTACATATTAAACAATAACTTTTGTTATGTTTGTTCTTTATTAATAGTTTATGGTGTGCTGCTGTATGTATTTGTTTGTATGTTACTCGAGTTATGTAAGTTTTAGTTATTACGGATAGTGATTGGATTGTGCACTAAGAGAACGGAACTGTTAAGACTGCCAAAGTAAAAAGTAATATTTATTGAGTTATGCCAACTTACATCCCGCGCGTGCCTAATAAGGTGCTTTGGAAATGTACGTAAAATTACAAAATTTAAATGTTGCATGAAATTTATTATTTGCATGTAAGTTATATATTTAAAATATCCAAAATAAAGAATTTTGAACTTGATTCCTTGCAAAATTCCTAGTAGTTTGAATTCATTTAGTTATTAGTTACTCACTATTAAATTATATACCAGATACAGCCAATTTCATTTATTTCAAAGTTGGTCATTTTGCTTTTTCACGAGTAAACATTTATACCCATATATTCTTGTTTAACTTGTAATGGTAAACGCTAAGTTATACTAAATGACTGAGTAAGGATGTTACTAAGTTTGTCCTCGGAGGAGGTAAACAAACCGAGACAAACTCAGAGACAAACTGTGTCGAACTGAGGAGTTGTCGTCAGCTACTTGGAGACTTTCACAAACTCGCTCGCGTATCTACTGTAACTACCAAATAAGTCAGTTTCCTGCAGCCATTGTGTATCTTGGAACAGAGGTAACAGTTCTACACTTTTCATATGCCTAACATTCTCTTCTTTTCTTTTTTGGTATTTTTTGTAAAAAAGGAAACGCCGATCCCCATTTAATCCTTATTCTGACCATCCTCATAGGCAACTGGCCACATATATCTTACATATCCTTGCGTACGGTATGTGTTACATATGTATAACATATTTTTTAACGCATTATTAAGATGGTAATTTGAAAGGATAACAGGAATTCGGACATCTGACATCGTTATCTGTTACAGGAATAGAACACTTCGTTTCGAGAATTGAGATCTATCCTCTTCTTCAAGTCTTAATACTTAAAGCAAAGTGACGGAACAAACAAAGGGTGCTTTGTGTACCTGATAACGTACGCTAATAGTTGACTAAGTGAACAAAACAAGCTGCATTACGCTGTAATCTAAAGTGGAACAATTGCCTGTGTTCACCCTAAGAATAATATCAATTTATAACGGAGCAGCTCTCGATGGGTCTTCGGTCCACATGAAAACTTTCACTCAGAGTTCAGTGTATTATATGCATTATTTTGTATACTCTTTGCAATGTTCATGGGCTCGATGCGCTTTGCGCTTAATTTTTCCACGGTAGAATACTACTTGCTAAGATAAGTGAGTGCTCGCCCATGTAGTTTTCCCCTCAGCAACTGAACAAGTAGTGCCACAATGTCAAGGAACCAAAATCCTCAAATACATTCACTGGTTTCGATTCGTCAACTGGCACCATCTGTAGTAAAAGTGAGATAGTACTTTTATCCTTGACATTCGTAATTCGACACTAATCAAGTAATAATACTATTTTCTTAAAGTGGAATACTACTTTCAAATTTCTTATTCGGGTAATCTGAGGACTCAAAATAATTATAAAATAGGTTGAAATAAAAAGTGTTACATTTATTAAAATGATTTAATTTAAAAAAATGGAGGTTATCATCACTTTAAACGTTTCTATTTATTTAAATGACAGTGGTGTGAAATCCTTTGTAATTCAGAAACATAAATAGGCTAGGTAAGTTGTGTATTTCTGAAAGTTCATACAGTAAAGTGTAATTATAAATAAACAAAAATGTATTTAATTAAAAGCATTTCTCAGTTAAACTGTTTTTCAGAGCGATTCGTGTCTTATTAAATAACACGGTTTGCAATCAAAGTTAAAATAAATACGTTACACATAACTCATACAAATTAAAGATAAAATTGGGATTTTAATATTTTTAAGCTACATTACGTCCGAAAAATTCAAAAGTTTGAAGGCTCGAGGAGTTACACCAAATTTTAGACACTCAGGGAGACCGTTGTACTAAAATAAGACAAACAGTTTTTTCCGAATTCTCGTGTCACTTTGGGAAAGTATAACTCCCGATCATGCCGTGAGCATCTTCCCGGTATGTGAGTCTCTCACTCCCACTAGTACTGAGGTTCCTTGATGGATAGAACCTTGTGGATCACGCATAGGTAAGTATCCAGCATGTGGTCTCCATCTGCAGCATATTGAGAGAATTTTGATAGATAGACAGACCCATGATCGAAAAGCCTGAGATTGAAAATAAATTTTGAATCGAATAATTAAAAGACAAACATCTATACCACCATCCATGTACCCATCCATCCAGACTTTCATATTGTTATATAATTGTGGCCAATTAAGCCAATAAAAATGTTATTGCGTATATTTGTAAGTACATATCAGATCGATTATGCTAAAATATTTAAGCAATGTACAAAGATAATTGTGAGTAACATATAGACCACAAGCTTCAGTTTCAAATTATGGCCATTATAAAGGACGCGGTAACAGCATTTTTCAGAAGAGGAAGAGATTAGATTCCTTTATCCCGAAACGTAGTGATATTCATGTTACTTAGGCTACCATTGAATAATGACAAATATCCAAAAAAATTATATTACCTCCCCAATCCTTCCATCGTCATAAACTGAGTGTAAACAATGAAATGATATTTGATCAATTGAAAATGATAAATTATTGCAGAAATTACGTTCTCAGGTACAAGAACCTACAAAAAATAAATAATGCAAGTTACGAAAGTAACAGTTTTTAATTACTGTACATACAGATTCCAAATGTTGTTTTTATTTTGGTGAGAGCTTTTGACAACATAAATGAATACCTTAATATATTACAATGTTACTTATAAGCTAACAATTATGTTAGACTAATTGTTTAAATGGCCCTCTATATTTAAATATTTTGTATCTCTTATAAGTTAGACTGTATCCGATGCTGTTAAGTCCATGGACAATACATATCTAATTCATTGTTCGTTACATTAAAATTCTTAAAAAATAAGTATATATATATATATATATATATATATATATATATATATATATATATATATATATATATATATATATGATAAATATTTAAATAAATTAACGTATTTACTCGGTTCCAAATGAGTCAAATTAACAGAAATATATAAGAAAACTTATAAATAATGTGATAAATCCCTTTTTCGATAACTAATAAAATATATCTATCGGCTTACATGAGTAGTTCACTTGAGCTTGGGATCATCTTCTCGTTCCATTGTGTAGTTATAAAGTCGACTGATAATGTTGAAAGATTGGCTTGATTGTACGGCGTTGACGTAATATCTGTAGCGTTATTAGAATATAATTACTCTTAATTCAATATGCATACAATGTATAACAAGTAAATATCATGACAGAAATTATCTCAACTGACTCTCTAAAAATAATTTATTGCTCTAGTGATTAATTAACAGACAAATCCACTAACTAAAAAAATAAAACCATTTAGATTTCCATATTGGACATCACCTGTTCTGTCAACACCAAATATTACAATCCTTGGATTTCCATATTTCAATATATAACAGACTGGCGTATTATTATTACATGTAGTTCAAAAACCCGTCCACAACACAAATCTGTTCTGTTGATAATTAAAGAAGTCGGTCATTTTAATATAAATTAAAACCGAACTAATTGGGCGCGAATTTCAAAAATATACATACGTGTCATCCCAACACATACAATCATGAGAGACTTTAATATTTCACTAAGTCATTTACAGGTTGACATATTACTATTGTTATGTCTACTTCACTAGGCGTCCTATCCAATGCCCTTCTTGCAGTATTGCTAAATGATATGTACAATAATCTTGTTCCAATGTTAGTGTAACAAAATGATTTCACATGTACAAAGGTAAAACCACAAATATTTGACTCCAATGCCGGAAAATCTACATACATGTCAACGTGACACTAAACAAATTCTGAGATTTCCATATTTCACGTTGTAAATGACAGGTTGACATATTATTGTTATGTCTATCTCACAAGCCGTGCCATTGAAGATTTTCTCAACGTAGTTTTATATGCCATTAAATTAATGTTATGGTACTTTTTCTTTCGCTAACGTAGCTTAATTACAATATAAGAGGGTTGTATTTTGGGAACTGGATAATAGGAGGTTCAATAACCTAATTGAAACTAATTAGGTTAGGATTCTTTTTGATATATCAGAACTTGTTATATCAATGCTAATTATTCTCTATTATTTTTTTTATACTTTTCATTGAATACATGAAATAATTAATGATGATCAAATTAACGCAGCCAAATAACATTGTTAAGGGAACGATAAGTTAAAAAATGTTTTACCGTAACTTCAAGTATTTACACAGTTTATAAGAAGCGTAGTCCATTTATGACGAAGTAAATGATAGCATAAATAGCTGATACTGCAGTATTAAACTTCAATAAAACTTCAGAGGTGAAATACCTTTGTCAGTTGTTAGATCGACCTCATGAAATGTCTCTTTGACAATCTTTTCCTTTGTTCTGGGCTTCCGCCTAAATCCGATTGGGCTTGTGGAGGCAGACAATGAGATCAGAACTACTGACGCTAGCCGCTGCAATCAGCTGAGGCGCTGGATCAACAATCGACTCAGCTGACTTTTACACACTACCGAGCTCAGAACTACTGATGCTAGCCGCTACAATCATCCGAGGCGCTGGATCAACAATTGACTCAGCTTTTACACATCACCGAGATCAGAACTACTGACGCTAGCCGCTACAATCATCCGAGGCGCTGGATCAACAATCAACTAAGCTGACTTTTACACATCACCGAGCTCAGAACTACTGACGCTAGCCGCTACAATCATCCGAGGCGCTGGATCAACAATTGACTCAGCTTTTACACATCACCGAGATCAGAACTACTGACGCTAGCCGCTACAATCATCCGAGGCGCTGGATCAACAATTCGACTCAGCTTTTACACATCACCGAGATCAGAACTACTGACGCTAGCCGCTGCAATCAGCTGACGCGGTTAATCAACAATCGGCTTAGTATTTACACACTACCGAGGTGAGAAGATCTGATAAATTTCAAATCTGTCTCAATCGTGACTCTCCTAATATAAATTTAACAGATGAATGTTATTCATCTTTATTATAATTATTCTTTAATATTTATTCATCTTAATTTATTAAAGACATTGGTAAGTAGGCAGATTTGTACAAAATGTATCTAATTTTGTTAATTTACCACATAATAAGTTGTTAAATCTTTTACAAGATTAGTTTAAATTTCTTGCTAACAATAGTAAACCAAAAATAAGTAATGAAAATAGTAATAATTCCAAGTCATCAACATTATAAGTGAATAGTAATCTGGTGGATGGCATTTTTTGTATTTACGTTATAGAATGATCTGGAAAACAGCGGGCGTCAGTGAAGGAGGACTCGAGTAACAAAGATATATATCCGTTAAATTACATTCAATCTTGAGAATATCTTCAATATCCGCTCCTCCTTCATGTCTTTCTGAGCCTGTTCGTTATTTCATTTTGTTTGTTCTTGAACACCGTTATTTACACATGGTCCGATTTAAAATATTTATGTTATTAACAGAGAGAAATTAAGAAAATATTTATAATAAATAAATATTTTTCATTGTGGAAGTTGTATTCTGGTGAAGAGGAAGAAACACCCATTTAAAGTGGATTTTCAATTCTGAAATTAAGCTGATTCAAAAGAAAATACCACATATTTCATTGTACTATAGAACATTCAATTTGATATTGGCTGAGCGTTAGCAAAGGTTGGAGAATTTTCATTTCCGCACGTCTGTCTATCTATCTTCCCACACGATATATCGAAAACAAACTGGCCTATAGACTTCAAATTCAAGTATATAGCGCATTTTGTAGTGGACAGACAGATAACCATACACAAAGAAACTTTTAATTCCCCAGCCATGTAAAAATTAAGTTTCATGCAGAATCTAACGCATTGCAGGTGAAACCTTTTTTTGAGATATCTTACGTATAACTAGGTTACATGTATTACACTGTTAGTTAAAAGTTGACAACAAAGAAGCTCAAAAAAAAACATTGTACATTGTTTCCATATCACAGACACCTAGACTACGAAATATATAATGTAGTGTAATCCAGGTGAGTTGACATTTTCATTACCTCATCAGGTGCACAATTGAGTGTACTACGATATTACTGACACAAACTCTAAGCACGGTGGAGCAACCGAGTGTTCTACACACAATATAGCCATAATGGTTTCTCGTTGCTATTATTTACCCATTTGGCAAACGTAAAAAATCCGTATTTGTACAAAAGAGCTCATACATAATATTTGCAATTCCAGCTAACATATTTCCAATCTTAATTTAGGACAGTGGATTAGATAATCCATTTAGAGAGTCATTAACTTTTAGACAAGTACATTAGGAAGAATCTAGAGTTTTAAAGAGCCTAGAAATAACGCTCAGACTCCCTTCACCTGGGACCACGCACGCTTTTCTGCGTTTTATTGACGTCTAGTGTCATGTTCTAAGCGACAAACAGGATTCAGACTTTTACCTTTAAAACAGATCCACATCTGAAATTGGCTATATCAATGTGTTGTAACCTTCATACTATTGAAAGTCGAACAGCGTAAATATTTTAAGTCGAACAGACTTAACTTAGCATTTTAGTCTCAAAAACTCCCGAGATGGGAAGACTATATTATTGAACTTATGGTGTTCCATGTACAGCCTAAAATTTTTGATACTGTTGCCAAGACAATTTCAAACATTGTCAGTTACCATGAGACACTTTTCCAGTTACTGATTGCTTTCCATCTGTTAGAATAAAAGCGGCATCAGTCAGGCGCTGGAACAGTAATGGTCGTGGAACGATGGAAACGTGTTGCCATCAGAAACAAGACGCTGCAGTGGACCAGCTGTCTGTTCTCAATTAAAAGTACTTTTCTAATTTTATGGAATTTAATTCTTCTGATTATTTTGTTATATTTTAATGTACTCCGTATTTTATTTATGATTTATAAACTCAAAACTGTGTCGATTAATGCTAAATTAATTATACTTTATTCGCTGAGCGTTAGCGAAGCTTGTAGCTAGTGTGGCTGGAAAAATATATTTCTGTCCGTCCGCACTATATTTTGAAAACGAACTGAACTACAGACTTGAAAGTTTGAATGAAGCATGATTTTTATTAAAGCAACATTGAGTTCGATGGTGGTGCATGTCACTTCATGAATTTGGCTGAGCGTTGACTAATATTTTTACTTTAGTTTTATGGGTTAACCAATATGGAAAAAAGAAAATTCCTGGAGAAATATATTTGTAAAAAACTATGTAGAATATTATGTAATTTTTACATGTGACATAGAAACACATGGAGTTTAACTAACTGAATTACATGAGGTATAACACGTTTTTGCATACAACATCAGAGATGCCTGTTTTGCGGCACGTTGTGTGTGGCGTACCCCTACATTGTTTTATAGATAATAATTTTTATCTAGGTCTCATTTTTCGACCAAATATTGTAAGTGGCATTCCAGAAAACTACTTGAAGTACTATGCACAGTCCATGCTTGAAACTCAACAAAGAGATTCCTATTTTCCCACTGCAGGATGGAAGGAAAGCAGTTCATGGGAATGACAAGACATAAATCCGTTGCGTGTTCAGCCATAAAGAGAATCGATCCGCGAGTATTTTTACTTTAGTCCTGTCAACATTATTTCGATTTAGATCCTACACACAAGCATCCTTCGCAACAAATGTAGCAGACAACATAGGACATCCTGTAAGAAATTAAACAATATCGTAATTAAATTGTGTCTATGACAAAACAAAACAAATCTTATTTATTAAGTTATTTTACAATACAATTTTATATTTTCAATAGTTAAAATTGGAGGATTGTAGTAAAATTATGTTTAAATATTATGCACCCTAGTCTATTTATTGTTGGTTAACCAATTGTTGCCAAATATATTTGCTTTAAGTTTGTCTCCCTGTGATTTTTAGGTTAAGCGATGTATGTACCGGTGTAATTTTGTAAAATGTAATTGATTTATAATGTAAATACACATGTAACATTTAAAATTAGGACGCTGCCTAACAAACCCGGCTTGAAACGGATTTCTAAACGTCATTTAAACGAATTACGCAAACAAGTTCATAACTAGGTTATTCATTACCAGCGTCGAGAATGATGAGAGGGGTGGGGTGTACTTGTCGAGGTAATTGAGGTAACTAGAAGCAGCAAGAAATGTGAGTATCTTCTAACCAAATTCTTTCTGGAGTAAGAACTTTCTATAACCGTTCCTCAGGGATTCTGCACCACCAACGGCATTTAAAAACCAGGCTCAATGATACTAGGTTTGCTTCCTTTTTATTATCTATTTGCAATTGTCACTTTTCGAACTTACAACTCGATACCGATGTGTTAAATAATTGTTTGTCTGACGGATATGTGGCAAACAATGTCCATCGTCTGAGCGTAGGCGGTTATGAATCGGCTGTGGATGTAGTGGATATATAAAATGAAAAACAGCAAAACCACATAATTTTAGATACCAAAAATCAATTAGAGGTGAAACCTCGCCCGTGGGAAATGGTTAACTTCAGTTTTAGCCCCTTGAAGGACTACCGATGAAACGAAATTCTCGGATACAGATTTTCTGCGTAATATTACGAAGTTCTCCAGAGGATGGGTATTTATATTCTTCTAGAACAAAAAGCTGTGAAATTTCACTAAAAGAACTTTTGCACTCCTTCCGGAGTGACAGGATATACTGGATGTGTATGGATGGGGGTAGTGGCCGCCTTCTGTCAAGATCCACGAGAAAGGATTTTGTGCATTAATCTCAGTTATGTCTCCTTGGAAGAAGGGGAAGTCAGCTCTGGCTGTACCAGACGGTTTTGAATTTGTTGAGGACGTAGTGGAGGATCTATAAAAGAAAAATCAGTAAAGCTACATAATTTTATGTACCGAATATATATTAGGGGTAAAACCTGACCTGTGGGAATCCGAAAATTTACAAAAAATATTTAGTTCTGCAAACACCAGAGTCATCGATAGATATTCTGTTAAAGATATTGGTAATTTCAGTTTTAGCCCATGAAGGAATACTGATGAATCGAAATTATTGGTTACAGATTTTCTGTGCAATATTAGGTTGTTCTTCGGAGGGTGAGTATTTTTGTTCTCCTAGAACATAAATCTGTGAAATTTCACTTAGCCTCTCCAATCAAAGCAGTAAGGGGTGGCAAGCCTTTGTTGTCTAGGCTAGCAACAACCCTTAACACTTAAGGAGCCCTACCGACTCCAACAGCCATCCCTCGCAGAAGACATGACCTAACGATCTGCCCTTACACCCCAATATCTCGATATTTGCGGTAAGTGATGAGCCGTTCCTGGGTATCCATAAGATTGCCCATTTTAAGTGACATATTGGTTTATGCTGTACCAAGTTTAAGTTCAACTAGAAATGTTAAACAAGCAAAGGTAAACTCTCATGGGGATGTCTAATAGAGTTACTTTTTCTGTAGATTTCATGCTATTATATTTCCTCCTATAATACAAAATCAGGAGAGTATTGATCACATATACATACTGTGTTCTAACAAGCTACGATGTTATTGTTAAACCTTAAGGAGGGAATATCTGTCTTACATGAAGAGATAGTAATAATGAAAACCAATAAGTTGTGGAACACCATTTGTCTATATTGTAGTAAGTCCTTGTTGTCGAACAAAGGGCAGGATTCCGACAGTAAGATTACTACAGTTTCCAATCAAGTAACAACCAAGTAAGCCATAAAGCTGTGCACAGAGACACCGCAGACTCCCGCCAAGGATTATTACCAGAGCTTACATTCTAATTACTATCTTACCTGAATGATTTATTATCTTCTACTATCTTCTAAAAACGTTCGTCTAGGGTAACATCTACTATTAAATTAGTGTTGTGATGTGAAACTGTGTTAGGGAAACAGTTTGGATATTTTGTAATTAAAAAATATATCATCAATATGTTTTTAACTTCTATTCTCAATTAATCTTTAATCGATAGTATCAAAACTTTAAGAAAAGTAAGTTATAAAAAGACAGGTTTTATTGGCTGAGTGTTAGCAAAACATATTCTTTGAGAGGCTGACAAAATTTCAATTATGTCTGTCTGTCTGTCTGCACAATACCTTTGAACAAACTGACTCACCCACTTGTAATTTTGCACATAGTTTCATTTATGTATAGGAAACATTGACTTCGGGAATGTTGAATTTCACTTCATGGTATTTGGCTAGCGTTAGCGAACATTTTTACGTCAGCCTCATGTATAAACAAGATGATGACAAACAGAAAATTACAGAATTAATAATTATATAAACCAACAAATATGTAACATAGTAACATATAGTTAAAATTCAAACACCAAAGATTTTAATTTCGTATGTATTTTGTCAATAAAAATGGAAAACTTACTACAAAATGATCCTGTAACAGTAGACTGCCAGGCGGGTCCAATGACCCGTGTTGTGGAGTTGTGGCCAAAGTTTGCTGCGTAACTTTGTCTGCCTAAATGTTGTTATATACCCGTAATTAGCAACAGACTGACCCTTGTAATGGCTTACATGTTGTTATGGAGTTAAACTGGCTTGATTATTTTCTGGATTGTACAATAAACCCTCGATCCACAATATTATATGATTACACAATAATATTATTCGCATAAAGAAATATGTAACATACAATTTAACTGTAAAACATTGTTAAGCCTTTTATTAGGACTTTCACATAGCACTAATTAATTCTAAATCGTATTACAACTCGGCTTTATGTTTGCGACCCAAAATAATGGTTATCGTAATAATGGTAATGGTTCTTGTTCATTCCAAAAGGGAATAAAGTTTAAATTATTTATTTATCTCTAAATTAGTACAGCTCTGTGTTATTTGCATCGTAAAGATTATTGAAACGCTGGTTCCGGATATAAAGTCAATCTCGATTTTTTATATATCCTTAATAAGTCAAGGTCAGCTTTATATATGCTTATGAATAGAAATAATTTCAATGTCCTTTTAAAACTTTATAGGTAATTTCCCAATTCTCAATTTATAGAGATATTGACATGATGCTTATAATTATAGTTAGTTTTAAAGAAAATAAAACCAAAAGTAGAATAGATGAAACATGGATGGACCAAACGTGACAGGACTCCAATTTTATTGCACCCGTCCCTTCAGGACTCCAGAGTCAATATCCTGGACAATCAAAGGGCGAAAAGAGAGACAGAAATAGTTTTGTCTCAGCGTCATCGGTTAACAATGCCAAAACCGAATATAGTTGGATTAATAGTTGTATAATATTTACAATTATGTTTTATTAGAGTAAGATTCAATTTTATTACTTAGAATAATTAATTTGGAATTTGTATTCTATGCTCAAAAATCAATAAGCTGGGTTGAGTTATACTCTGGACCTAGACGTTATTAAGTCAGGTGCTCGTTCCCTATTGGCTGATTGACATCGACTGATGGTCTGATCAATCTGCTGGGTGCTCCTCGAGCAGTGTGTGGTTGGAGTTGTCCATGATATGACCTAGCGCGTGGGTTGCTGTCCCTATCTCGCAGTTGGTAGCACTGCGTCCATATTCCAGTAAATTACTGTATTTTGATAAAGTGATGCACTGTGACTCAAACATATCTAACTTTCTAAATCCTTGAAAGGTCACCATTTCTACATGATCTAGCATGTTCCAGACATCACACTCCGGTTATTTTAATCTGATTTCGGAATTTCAGAGAGTTAACCTGCTTTGGCTATACATTTCTACAGAGCAAGCTTTGTAATATATTTTAATAGGTTGTATTTAACAAGACAGAGAATACGGGTAATATCAGACACGTATGTAAGTGCGAATTGGTACGTTAATTTTAGTAATTTTACTACAAAGCTGGTTTTAGTTATCTGGATTACAATTAATTGAAAATGGTCGATTATTTGATAAAAGCCTTTGGATTTTGGCTAGAATTCATATTCCACCCTAACTCTTATGGATATCATCAGAATAATTTAACATTACGTTAACAATGCCTGATGTTGATTTTGAAAAAATTGTTCGTTCAATTTAGAGAACAAAACTCTTGAAAGGTATATTTTTAAAAAGTTTCAATTGATACATACCCAATTACAATAATCGCTTTAAAACTGATTTTTTTATGTGTCACTTATACAAATTGTAGAAGTTTTATTACGGTAAATAAATCCGTAAATTGGGTTTACTACCGACCCATCTTCTAAATCTAATCTTTTTTTGTGGCTGCCCCGCGAAACCAGGATAGAAGTTGGATAGTCTTTTTGAACTCTTTTCCTTGATTAATTATTTATATAATTTTGATATTCGTTTTTCAAAAACGTTAAGTTATACAATTTTAGTTAGTTCGCCGCCTGCATTAGTTATTTTATCGTTGCTTCTCTACTACCAACAAGAGAGGTAATGCAAAACCGAAAAGCTATTGCACATTTAATTCATATACTAATGATTAAATATGTGTAAGAGAAATATTGTTTTACACTGTTGTGCAAATATGCGTAAACATCTATACATGTTGTGAAATAGTTGGTTACACTTCCACATCGAGAGAAATCCTTAAAGGTTATGAACACATTTGAGTTTTATATGTGATATAAATACAACAGATAGATATTTATACGAATTTCCAGAACTAATAGAAGAAGAAACCGTTATAAACAACTTATAACAACGTGTTCTGACAGATCATTATCCTAAACCGTCAGAAATAACAGGACCCTAGAGAGGGTTTAATCATTTTGATTCACTTTACTCGGACCTCAAGGTTTTCGCTTGTGAATAACATCCACATTGCGCTGTTTCGCTATGATTTCAATATCTCTTTTAGAAACTCAAGTAGGTAATTAATAAAAAATTATATAATTATGTTTTTTAAGCTCACTCAGCTATGTTTGCTGGGAATTAATAGAGTTTTCTTTTCCAGGAGCTAAGATACCTCTGAGTTAACATAACTCTATATGGTTGAAGCTCACATTGCTCTGACGACAATAAATGTCGTGTAGAATCCATTGAATAATTCGTGGGTTGAACCAGAAATTCTTAAATTTAAAGATCGTTAGCAAAAGGCTATGAATTTACCCTCTTGTTGTCAAATCTCTAAATCCCATCGCGAAGCACTCTAAATCCAAAACAAGGGAGAAGGGCCATTGACCTTAGGCTCATTCCGTTCACGATTACCTTTTCCGTCTATTGGATTACCTCTTATGAATGATTTATTTAATAAGAACATCTAACACTTTTTTATTCATTATGCGATGTCTTAGGCAGTTTCGTAACTCAAATTCGTCATAGCATGAAGCGAAATTAACAGGATTAGAGGTGGATGAATTTGTGAGGAAGATAGTCGGTGGTGGGATCATCGCTCTGGCCCAACCTTCTGCGTCAGCCCTTCGTTGCCTTCAATCATACAGGGTGTGCAGATATACACACGTTCAGGCAACATTGAATCGCATCCTGGTCATAGGAAATGAAATCCTCTTTGTTCACTGGAACTAAGATAATTCGATGGTTAAGGGACAACAGATTCAAACTACCCAAGATTTATTAGGAAGTTGCATAAATAATGTTGAGTGTGTAAAAGAGTGAGGCCTTACGTATAGATGAAATTTGACATGTAAATAATGCAATTATAAATATTAAGTATACAATCGGGAATTAGTTGTATATTAATTTATTAACAGGCGACGTCAGCCAATCGAAAACGAGTTGCCATGACTAGCGCTCAATAACCGAAGAAAAATATACATAATTACCACGGTTACCAATAATGAGTTACTGGGCCTGAACTTATCAGACAGATTTTAATATTCATTAATAATAAAATTATAGTTATTACATTAATTAAAAAAAAAATAGTACCCAAGCTCTAAGCTTAATGTGCTATAATAATGGGCAATGCATTTTTTTGTACAATAAAACTTGGAACATCGTTTAGCATATTAATGTATGCAATATATTAATTATAATTATATCTTGACAAAAATATCCACGGATCAGATAACCCTCTATAAGTATGATGTTTAAACAATGTATTTAACCAACTACCCAAAATCAATAGAGTAAATTGTATGTGTTATGACAATAGCTCATCGTAAAATCACAATTAATTGTGGAAGTTACTGTAATAATAGCCTTCCGCAGAGTTATGATTGAAAGTAAACAAGTGCTATTTACTAAACAGGAACGCCGTTTACCTTAACCCTGGCAACACAGGACAAATTCGTAGCAGTAATGATGACATGTACACTTAATACTGTCATTAGAGGAACGTATATATTTACCAAACACGAACGCCGTTTACCTTAACCCTGGCAACACAGGACAGATTAGTGGCAGTAATGATGACATGTACACTTAATACTGTCATTAGAGGAACGTAATATTTACCAAACACGAACGCCGTTTACCTTAACCCTGGCAACACAGGACAGATTAGTGGCAGTAATGATGACATGTACACTTAATACTGTCATTAGAGGAACGTAATATTTACCAAACACGAACGCCGTTTACCTTAACCCTGGCAACACAGGACAGATTAGTGGCAGTAATGATGACATGTACACTTAATACTGTCATTAGTAGAACGTATATATATTTACCAAACACGAACACCGTTTACCTTAACCCTGGCAACACAGGACAGATTTAGTGGCAGTAATGATTACGTACACTTAATACTGTCATTAGTAGAACGTAATATTTACCAAACACGTACGCCGTTTACCTTAACCCTGGCAACACAGGACAGAGTAGTGGCAGTAATGATGACATGTACACTTAATACTGTCATTAGTAGAACGTATATATTTACCAAACACGAACGCCGTTTACCTTAACCCTGGCAACACAGGACAGATTAGAAGCAGTAATGATGACATGTACACTTAATACTGTCATTAGTAGAACGTATATATTTACTAAACACGAAAGCCGTATACCTTAACCCCGGCGACACAGGACAGATTAGTGGCAGTAATGCTGTCATGTACACTTAATACTGCCATTAGAGGAATGTAATGTGTTTTGTCCAGGCTATGCGTCGCGACGACGTCACCTCGGGGACATTGTATTAGAGTAATTATACACACGTGTCGGCCTAACCTCTCTGATGTCTTTTACGATGACGTCATTTTGCACGATTTTCATGCAGATGAGTCTTAAATAATTCCTTCGTTTAAGTGTTAACAAATTCAACTTCAATTTTCCTTAACTAATTGTGAGTTGGAGACTATAAAATACTTTGGATCTGTACTGCCCTAGACTTTACTGGACTTTTTCTATAACCACTTAAAATCACATGTAGCGAGGAATAATTTAACCTTTGTAGCGTTATTGCAGCTAACTAATGTTAATCTTTCCTAATCAACTATGGTCAAAAGCTATTTAAACTGTAATATTGTCCTTGAGAACGAATAAGAAGTGATTGTTTAGCTAATTATTTCTATCTTGTTGTGCGTTGGGCATATTGGAACTAGCATTGGGACAAAAGATTCGAATTACCCAAGATTTTGAAATGCATAGGTATTTATTATTATTGTTCAGGAATATAAAGCAATCAGAAAGAAGTTCCAACTATCTAATATTTTAAATTAAAACTGATTGATTTATTCAAGTTCAACTATATTTTAGAAATAACTGAGGGTTACTATCGGCTACTAATTCAAAAGTAGAAAGAAAAAAATAAATTGCTAGATGCTTCAATAAACAATTATTTCTATCACTAAAATTTGCATTAGTGAAGTTACCAGTAACAAGTACAGTTAGTTCACCATATAACAGTCCTTGAAGTAGTTTGTATCAGGTATGTTTGATTGTATTAGTTACACAGGAGATGTGCACAGGTTCATACAGACGAGGTCTGCTGAGGTCCGGGGATTCATTAATTAGTTCTGAGGTCCGACACTAGGGCTGCGCCACGAGACGTTCAAATATTTACTAAGTACTTGAGCTACCTGAGTCTCTCACAACAGAGGGCAGTCCAAGCGCTCACATTTCCGTACCTCAATGTGCAGTACTGGATGAGTTTTCTCTTGCATAACTAATAAAATTAAACGTTATACACAAGCAGACTTCAGGTCAACGTGGAAGGCTTCACATTCAGCGCATAACGAACATCTTGACCCGTACAGCGATTCCTAATGGATCTATGTTCACCAGTTTCAATTTCGATGGTAGAAATAATAGGAATGGAATTTCCCAGCAAATTTAAACCCTCAAGTTAACTTGTTTAAAATTTTTCATGGATAGAGATGCACCCATACAAGACAGAAATTCAATTTCCTCATCAAAAACACGTTTTTACGTTTTCATCGAGGTACAGATTCCGCTAAACGTTGTAATGGTTCAACAAGTTTGTGTCATGGTAATAGTTGTAGGGACTCAAGACAACAAAAACAATAACAAATGGCTCAATCACAGTGGCCATTAGAAATAACGATGTTAATATTATTAACATAAGCATAACATAAGGTATAACCATTATTATGGTTATACCGACTTGCCTTTAGAGACTGATCATATTGCTATAATAGTTGCTCAGGCTGTTATCACCATTTCTGTAGTCGAGAAGCTAGGGTCGTGAACTCGACATGGAGGTAAGAACAATTGAGAGATAGCTCAATCACTGAAGTGATCAGTCTCTTTGAAGTTAGCGTAGAGGATTCCGGTCGCCTTTAGTGAGACAGATCACTTTGTGATGGTTGGTCAACTAACTTTATATTGATATCGGTTTGTTAGCGAATTGTCATCTGTTACAATAACCGTCATAATGACGTTTTCATCCAAAAGCAAGAAATGTGTACTGACTGTACCCTAACGTTTCAGGAGGGTTGTAAATGTTTTCTTCTTTTATTACGAAAATAAAAAAAAACATTTTCAATACTTTTATTGTCTTTTTGTCATCAAATACATACCAAAGTTCAAGTTTTAATAATTTTATATAAAATTTAAATTCTGTTGGATTGCTCACATTTTACTTTAGTGTAAAACATTACAATCCCTTATTCAGTGATTACAGTTGATATTGATAATAAGTGGACGTATATTAGACGACTTAAATAATTCTGATTACGGGGTAACTATTTCAGTAGAAGACTACTCTACACAGATTTGTAACCCACCAAACCTCAATAGTATATTGCCATTCTGACTGCGATTGATCTGTCAGTTTACAATTCGAGACCACGTTGGTTGCTATTGACCTCAATGTATACAAGCTCCTCTTGACACAAAACAGTTCTTTGTTGATATTCCTAACACGAGAATTTTGTTTCCTCTCAACAAACTTTGAGTCAGCCAAACCTGTCAGTGCCGATAAATAAACTGCAATTGTATACTTTACATGGATATCTGTTTGTAATAGACAAGCGCTTTTTGGTTATTCAAATATTTTATAAGCCTTGTATAAATTAATGAAGTGAAAACAATAGTGTTTGTACCAGCAAATGATTTTATGTGTACAATGTATGCAGGTTATGTTAGCTTTATAGTTGTTTTTACAAAACTAGCTTACTAGTTCAACTCATGTACCCATACTATAATCTTGTAACAGTTAAATATAAACGCGGAAAATAAAAACTAAAAGCGGACTACATGCATGCAAGCGGACTAAGGAACATGCAATATTCACCCATCGATATCCAAGTGTAAAAAATAACTGTTTTAAAAATGCAATGTTTCGACTTTGTGTGAACCCGAAAACGTAGAAGATACTCATGATTACTGTCTCCTTGGTAACATCGTATAATGTTTGATCAAGTTATATTTGATTACCTGTGGTGAATTATAAATATTTTTTATATACGAGACATATCCAGAAAGTAAGCTCCTACGGCAGGGACGATTTTGATATGTTGGCAACACTGCTGTGCAGCCTGATTCCTCTTCTCCACAATGAGACCGGCTTGAGATAAGCACGTTGAGAACTGTCGATGACACAATACGTGTCGTGAAAAATGTCAATCCAATCTCTTTCTACGTGTGAAATGTCCGGTTTCGTGCGTTATCTCGTTTGGAAGGGAAAAACTTCGGTTGATATTCATAATGAGATTTCACAAAACGCACTATCACATCGACAGTTCTCAACAACTTGGTTACCTCGAACCGGTCTCGTTGCGGAGGAGGAATCAGGCTTCAAGGCAGTGTAGCCAACATGTAAAAAGAAAATTCCCGGCCGTGAGGCTCAGTACACCTATTTTCTGGACATGCC
The DNA here is from genome assembly GCF_021130785.1 of Homalodisca vitripennis. Taxonomy (NCBI): domain Eukaryota; kingdom Metazoa; phylum Arthropoda; class Insecta; order Hemiptera; family Cicadellidae; genus Homalodisca; species Homalodisca vitripennis. The sequence goes on from NW_025777287.1 coordinate 33,124, forward strand.
TCGAACTGCTAATGACAAACGGAATCATGTACACTCAGCAGCAAACTTCACCACTTCCTGGACTAATGAGACCATTTGTTATTTAAATCAGACATAAATCTGTTATTTTTACGGTGAAATGACAAGTTTTGATAGTTTCAGTATGCTTAAGAAATGTAAATGATAGATCTATCTCACAAGTGAGAAGCAAATTTCGTGAAGCTAGTTTTAATAATAACAATATATTAATCAATATTGTGTTTAAATGTGTGGTGTTTATGTAATTAACAGAATTTTATTGATCATAAAACGTTACTTTTATGTGTTTTGGACCTTATTAAAAACAAACTACATAAGACGTCCAAAATTTTGTCTGTAGAATCTTAAACAGTGTTGAAAATAAAATTATCCGCTTTAACCCCTTTTAAAAGTTTTTTTTACTACATTATTGCCCAATGACTATAATTTCCTAAAACAAAGCAAGCAGAGTCATTCACAAAAATAAAATGGCCTTTGGTATGTTTTATGGAATGGTTGATTGAGTTCTCATCAATTGAGTGGGTCGTAAATGTTTTACGGAACATTTGTGAAAGCTTCAATAGGTTTCATCGATCTCTATCATCCGTTAGTTGCTTTTACTGTAACAGAATGGCTGTGGTCTGCAACCCTGCTAGATCTCTACGGAGTTAGATATATAAACAAGTTGTTAGGAGCACTTTGCATAATGCTACTTGTGACTACATAAAATGCAATACAATACTCTTTTATATTTTCTTCATCTATACTACAGCTGTAGTAATAAGTCAACAGCAATTCTCACAGTAAATGGTAGTGAAAATAGTTCTTGCGGCTTAGTCGCAAAAAGTAGGCAGATTTTTTGATAATTCAAAATGTTAATAACTATCTTTCTCATTGTATTTAAACGTGGGAGGGGAACATTTTGAACACTTGCTTCGATCACAGGTACTTAAAAATTGGTGTTTACTTGTAATACTTAATAATTTACATTGTTCAATTGTTTTAAAATTCAAATAGCTATAACTACTGAATGAATCCACCTTTTGAAGTCCGGTTTGCAGCATTGTACTCTGATAATTAAGACCTTTAATTTGATACCAAACTTGACCTATGCTGCTATTTAAGAAATTTGTCTGACTCCTTGTGGACCGTCCCCCAAAGGGATTATCTGGTCGGTAGTTGGGCAGATATGTGCGTTACTATCACAAGTAAGCACGTGTGAATTTTGGTATTTTTTTATATTGTGGTTTAAAAATTAAAAAATATGTTCCAGACTTAATTGACACCCTGTATATAATATATATATAAAGATATATATATATATATATATATATATATATATATATATATATATATACAAATTCGAGAACGGAGTACGGTCTTGGGGCCTTAGGATTATTTTCGGTGAAGTAAAGTGGAAATTGTTCTTATCTAGAATGAGAAGAACAATTTTTGACTTTGTGTACCAAATGTGTTACATCTTGCTTTACCACAAAAATATCTCAGTTTAAATATAATGGGTGTAGAAAATCAGATGATCCATTTATTATTGTTTTAAATGCTTCAGATTTTTTAAAATACTCATTGTAATGTATTTTTTTTTAGATGATAACATCAACAGTCAACTTGAAAGCAGATAAAAAACAGCAAGTGTTTTAATTAGCTAACAGTTAAAAAGTGTCAGCATTTGGCCTATACTGTGTAATGGTCATCATTGCAATTTTAAACAATTTGAAATAACCGGTATTTTGAAGTATTTAACTGTGCCATTATCCAAGACATTTCCAAATACTATTGTTATAACAATTATAGTCTTAATTATTCCCATTGTTTCTATATAACAACCCTATATATTATTATTATGTGTTCATATATGTTTGATCCGGAGTGGATATTAGGCCGTGACCAACCCCACCACTTCACGATAGGTGGATGTTTGGATATGCTTGGTGCTAGATATCCAAACATCTGCCATACAAGATGATAAAAATAGCTATATTTTCCGTAATCTATCTAAACTAGAGCTACAAGTTTATGAGTACAATGACTGTACACAATAGCAAGCAGAGATTGAGCCTGGAGCGAGCGCGCGCCCGCGGTAAACGACTCTGGAGGCAGTTTCATGCTCCGGTGAGTTTAACGGTTTAAGCTGAATAAGCCGTTTCAGATAAATTATTATTGGAAATGTGGTTGGCGAACTCTTTACAAACCGTTGTAACGCTGAAAACTATCGTAAGCGGTGAGCTGCGTGTGTTACAACAAGTTTTATATTTCACTTTGTAACACTCATTGTAGAAGTTGTACAAATAAATTTGTTCTGCTTTTGCTAAATTCATAAAGCAAACAAATTTAATAAATTTTAAGAATAACTACCAAAGCTAATATTTTATCCTTTCAAACGAATGTAAAATGTACATATAATATTTTAGCGATTGCCAAATGCAAAAAAACTATGAATAATATCTCCTAAAAACACATTCCTTGGATTTCCAAGATGTTGTTATGTAAAGTGGTCATTTATTTGGTAACAATAATAACGGAGACATTCAGCTTCTTTCACTTAAAGTAGGTGGTGAAAAGGAAGTATGTCAAATAAGTTTTATTTTAAGGAAAAATGTGTTAGATTTTCTATAGAAGGCATTGCACAGATCTAGTGAATGTTGACAATGCAGAGGGACAGAACAGCTGATTCGTATATCTGCACATTGTTGTAACACTTGTCACATGTATCTTTCTTCTGTCTCCTGGTCGTGTCCTGACTACCTCTTCCTTCTTCTCTACTTCACCCCTTAGCAGATGTTTGTCGTGACCAGTTTATAGGCTTGCTATAGATATGTCCAAGTGAATAGGTCTCGTCACTAGAACCGTAAGTCTGTTATATCGCCTTTGACTTTATATTTCATTAAAAAAGGTATATAGATGTTTCCGGTATTTTATAATACTGTTAATTTATAGAATCAGAATTAGGAGGTCCTAAGGAAATCGTCTGGTTCTAAAAATAAATACCTTCAGATAAAGCCTCCGTTGGGAAGTACATTTATTAATTTGAGAAGTTTAAATAGAAAATAAGAAAGTAAGTGATATGACTGAGATAAATTTTAATAGCGTAAAGACGGTAAATCTGAAAACTTTTGAATTATTATTATTGAAAACATTGATGTCTCTAGGTCAGACTCCACATTGGTTAGCTTTTTTGTATTTTGACTGATCCCCAGATCAGAATAACTTCTTCAGTTTCACAATATTATAATTTTTATATAACCATGGACTTTAAAACGAATTATAAAAACACTTATCTAGGCCTTTATAAAAAAATCTGAAATTTTAATTTTCAATTCTATATTATTGTCGCCAGGGTCCTCGGTTATTTGGTCTCCTCTGCCTCTTCCTCCCGTCTGGGCTGATTGAGTAATTAATCTGATTTTAATATGATGAGTGATAACTATGAATAATTGAATAAATTACTGTACAACTGACTATCATTTATTGGCTGAGGGTTAGTGAAACTTATCGCTTGTGGGACCAGAAAAGTTTTTATTTCTGTCCTTCTGTGGATCAATTCGTATATCTGCACGATATCTCGAAAACTGACTTTTAGACTTTTAATTTTGCATGAATCTTTATTTCTATACAGGCAACATCGAGTTCGATTAGGGCGTATTTCAGAGCTTTAGCCCTAAGTCCATTGGAATTTTGGCGGAGTGTTAGTGAACATTTTTAATTTGGTGTTATGAGTAACCAAAATAGCAACAAATCAACCGCAGGATAAATACAGGTATAATTAAACTGAGTACAATCATATTACATTTGCACATTTGATACAGTAGCTAGCTGTCTGCTAGTTATCTAGACTTGAAGTTTTGTATGCAGCCTCAACAAAGTCTAATAAGCAACACGTGTTGTGATTACTCATACCTTGTTCATATAACGGATATATAAAATAGCGGTCTAACATCGTGTTTACTATTCTCGCGCAGTCTAATCAGAGAATTATTGAATGATACGATCATACTATTTGATACAAACTCTACGCATATTAGTACAGTTTAAGTAAGTAATTGAATTAAAGTAATGGTTAGGAGGCTTTATGCAATTTCTTATAAACATTAAAAAGATATTGGCATGTGTCTTTCGATTACATAACCTAACTTAGAAACAATTTTAGGATGATAACAACACGATTGGTAACATTCCGCTCCTTTCAGATAATTTAAATAAATTAAAACTATAACATAATTAAAACTTATTGGACTGATGTATCTAAAAAATAACAAGTAAATAGTTGTATTACAATGGTTTGTATAGTTACAAAATGTTTCGAAACAGTGCTCAGTACGTGGGAAACACGGCATCTGACAAGCCTTTAACTGTAACATAAGTGAGTAGAGTTTATCTCCAGGCTTACAGCTGCACACATTTTACACATACATGTGTTGTATACATTGTATACATACCTGCACAACGTTTTAACTAGAACAAATCAGCCACTAAAAGTCATTGAGAATATTTTCTCTGTTTATATTATGTGGCAACACTTGTAGCATCGACCAAATATCTTTGCAGAACACGTCCGTTGTTTACATTTTCAAATGTTATAGAAGGAACATTGAGTTAGATGATGGTGCATGTCATTTCATGGGATTTGTCTAAGCATTAGAAAATATCTTTTATGACTCTTATGGGTAAATAAAATGACAACGAGAAAATAGCAGAAAAAATAAATTTGTGAAAGATCTCAATACACCCATATGGTATTCAAAACTGTGACATATCAAAACATGTAGTTTAACTCAAAAGTATCCCCAACACAATTTTCTGCTTTGTATTCTTGATGGAAGTCATTTTTATTCTTCCACAATTTTAATTTATTTTAATTTCAATATCAATTTAATAATTATTAAATTAAAATATCCCAACACATACAACAACCTTCGTGTGTAGAATTTTACTATTAAAAGTCACATGAAAACCAATGTAATGAACAAAACTGTGAATTTATTATGTAGTAAGGTATGGTGAGAAAGATTTCATATGTATATTTTAAATTTTGCATAAAACTGTATGTCTACAAGAATGAATTATATGATGCGTCATTTTGTGTCACCTTCTTTTTTGTATGATTCTATGTCTGTTTATTAGCCCGCAGGACATCTCGGTACTTAAATGATCTTTAGATTTAAGGTTTTGCATGCAACCTCATCGAAGCCTATTACATTTGGCGTGGAGTAACCCCACATTGTTACGTCAAGGAACAGTAATAAATTAGTAACGCTAATTCCTCCCACCATTTAGGAGTAATTTGATTTAAGCCTTTCCACTTGACCTCAGCATAGACTAGACATTTGTCTTGGAATTAGACTACTGAGTAGCTGTGAAATAAAACCTTCTTAAATATCTTTTATTGGTTTAAGATAAGGGAAATTTTGTTAATTTTCATTAATATAAAATAGGTTTACTTTTGTAAGGCAGATAAAAAATAAAAAGATGAAGAATGGACAGCACTACAAAGATGGAATAATGCATAGAGCAGACAACAGTATAAAATAATAAAAAAATAATAAAGAAAAGGATATCTTAATTTACCAGTCAAAGTGGGAAATAAGAAGCCCTTAACCTGAGGACAAACCGTGACTTCTGAACCACCACCAACGGCCGGGCAGACAAGCTGCTAAGGATAGGATTGCTAAGCTATCACCCATCCAAGCAGCAGCCACGCTCGAAGTTGCTTGATTCGGCTATTTTGCGGTAACCGCTGCACTCGCTTCTCTGCGCCATCGTTCAGGAATATAATGCATGATAAACAGTAGGATTTTGGCTGTAAAAGAGGGCGCATTTTATAAAAATGCGAATTTTAATCTTTGTAAACAACACTAAGGTATTGCTATTAACTCAAACATTGCTTCGGGTCTAGCAAATTTTAATACTTGTATTAGTCAAGAAAATAATATAGAAAACTCTTCTAGAGTTTGTTAGTCACAAAATATTGCCCTGAATAAAATTTATTTATCTAACTAGAATATATTGAAATTAAATTAAATACTTTTGAGTCCACTGCAATGTTACGGCTACTTAGAAGCCTTTCTTACAATTTCATATTAATGATTGTTTAACCATTTTATCTTAGGTAGACGTTGTTGGAGAGAAATAGTGAAATCTGTTTTTCATAAAATACATACTAATCCATAAAATCAGCCTTAAAATGTAGAATATATTTTGTGTACTCGGAAAACTGGAGGAAAAGAAAAGAGATACCAAGAAATGACCAAGTGGGAACCAAAGATTTAAACCATACAGTTTGAAGCAAACAACACAAAGTTAATTTCATAAATTCAAACAGTATTAGAAAATGTTGAGGTTATAAAACCATTCACCAATCCTAAAACTAAAGAGGTCCATTATTCAATAACTAACAATATACAGTACATTAAACTATCATCAAGCTCATTCAACTTAAATCGATTGTAGTATCTAAAGCTAATCAAAGTAAATAAACCTTCGAAAAACCCTAACCATGGTACCATTGAGTAATAGTATCTTACAGTAAATAAGGTCGGTTAAAAAGAAAATCAATTAACTTACCATTAACTTAGAAATATGTTTAAGATAAGTCATAAAACGTGTATTTAGGCTTTAATCTTTTAATTCTTTTCAGGGGGAGGACCTCTAACCTCCCAATAGTGGTTCCTGTCCCGAAATAAAATCCTGGAACCACCACTGACAAAGGCAAATACTTAGATTCAAACACCAACCAAAAACAATATAATAGCATTTATTCATTCTATCAACAAACTAAACGATTGTTTTTACAATTATTTCTTATGAAAAATCCAAATCATAGTAGTGTCAATAGAAACAAAAACGACTTCTAAAATAAAATAATGAGTTGTACTTACTTGCCATTGAAGTACCAGCGATTTAGATGACTCTACTTTGTTTCCACCATGTTGCCTAATGTTGTCAGTGGTGCCGGAGAAGTTATAAACTGTATATGTTTAGGCGCAGCACTTCCCGGAAAAGCTTGTATTTACTGCATCGCAAGCGCCGCTTTATATGCATTAAACCGTTAGCATTTCCAATAAATGTACCTGAGCTCTCCACATATGTTTCCAGAATGTTCTTTACAAATCAGTCTTTAAGGCCTTGCACCGAAAACACGATATTATGAATAAAAAATGTATTAATCTTTATCACACACATATTTGATATAATTTTAATTATTAGGAGGAGTTTTCAGTGTCTAATCTACTGTTCAGTAATACAGATTTTAAATGAAGTTTCAATTTGTAGTCAGTGTATAATAATGTAACTAAAATAAGATGTAATATTTTAATTACATTGAAAATGTGTTGTACTGTAATACATTAATTAATTGATTTACAACTATCAATTAACTAACAATAAATATCCAGGAGAAAGTGACTTTCTAAGGTAATAATGTTTCAAGTAAATTACCGCAACACCACACAACCGCTCGTCATTCTTTACCGGTATCATTAGCTGTGTTTGTGGAATAAAGCCGCGCGATCTTCAATTCTTTTTGCTCTTTTGATTAATGTTCTCCAAAGGCGAGGTCGTACATCATGTCACAGTTTGATACCGTTTCTTTTACTTTTGCTCTAATATATCTTCCAAGACTTCTGTTTACTATACTTAAAATTTTGTAATTTCATTTAGAAATATATGACTACTTGTATGTGTAATTCTATAATTTTTGGTACCCAATATTATTAGTATGTTTTCACACATATAAAGTGCTTAAAATAAAGATTTTTCATACATTCCCTAATTTTTGGACACATTGTATATGAAGCATTTAAAGGATACAAGCACGTAAAAATAAAAATGTGGCAGACCCTTGTTTACACAGGTTGGCACAAAGGTGTCTCGTGAAGGGGTTAGTGATTTAGGTGTTGTTAACGTCAACAATGAAAACAATAACATTACTCAGGAAGGGAAACTCTTGTATTATAGCTGAACTAATACAACCTCCATAACTCTTCACTGAGAGTTTCCCACCTGCACGTTCTTTTGTTTACGAGTACACATTTGTTTTTTTGTTTTTCATGAGACAAACAAGAACATTTGTACAGTACTTTAAAATGATATTTAATTGAGATTTTCTAATTTAAATGGGTATAACTGTCACAAATAATTAAATAAATTATTATGCATCAATGCATTATGCATCATACTCTTTACTATATATATCATGCTCTGGCATTAACCAATTAATACTATTATTATTATAGAACTTATATTATTGAGTTGTTTGTGAGATTGTTCATCATGATGCTGAATTTTAACTGAATTTTGAATAGATTTTTTTTAAACTTTTAAATTGTATTATATACGAGGCATGTTTAAAAAAATAAATACATTTTTGTTGTATTAAAAAATCAATTAAACATTTTGTAACAATTAAATTTTTATATGAAAGCTCACAATTTTATCTAGTTCTCAGAGTAATCTCTTATATGTTATTAAGAATAAATAGTCCTTCTCAACATTTTATTTTCCCATCTGTCTGTTCGGCCATGTAATAGTTCTGAATGAAAAGGTCCTGGAGTCTTAAAACTTTGTAACTTTAAACAAGTTGGGGTTTCCTCTTCCTGGCCAGGTCTAAGGAAGATCTTTTCTTAATGTTAGGATCAAAAGATAAAATAAAATTCCAACATTTTTATATTAATCATATATGAAACGATTATGGCATCGAGAAAATCGCACAATAAACAAATTTGTAATCAAACTAATAATTAGAAACATATTACATTTTATCTAGTGACATAGTAACACTTGTGATGAAATTGCCGTGTTGAATTGGATGTTGGGACTTTATTGACGTTCTGTCTGTTGTATTAGTTTATTTATAGCTTGTAAACTACATAAATATATAGCCGCAAGAATATAACATTTAATTTAATCAGATAACATAACATCAATATAACACATCTTTTAATCAAACAAATTTGTTTGATTTTCATGTTATATCAACTTAAATGTTAAAATTCTAAACTACTTACTGGAATACCTTTTACTTAATGCTATAATTATACTTATTTTGCTTATCAATTAAATCGCTTACATACTAAATATACTTACTGGTTTTATGTGTACCATACTTTTTTTTCAACCATAGTAGTTGGAAAGAACCTATAACAATTTTACTACAAATCAAATAATACATTTAATATCACAAAGAAATTGATGAGTGTAGGAAAGGCTATCAGACCACACAATGAAGACGGTCAGCCAGTCCTATACAGCGGAAGGATGACAATCAATCTCTATCAGAAATCCTTGAAAAACTCTCTCTATATTTTTTCACTTCTATATTACATTTATCGCCGGATTCGCCACCTGATCCCAATACAGTAAAATATTACTTACTGCATATTTTACTGTAGAAAATTTAAAACGATGTACTGGATCTGCTCATTTCTTTGTTTGTTTTTGGAAATATGTTTTATAAGGTACAAATTTGTAAGGTCAAAATCGGTTGCTATGTCAAACCTCTACATTTACGCGAGGTCAAATTCACAGTACTTCTCTACTTACTAGTTAGCAGCTTTATATTCTTGGAATTCTTACTCCGCAACCTTTTATGTGTTTGTAACTGTCATATACAGGGTGTCCCAACACTCTACTAATACTTTCTTGTATTATTCCTGGGCCAAAGACAAACCAAAATTTAACATCAACACTTTTGAAAACTGATTAATTGATACATTTAATTTTTTTATTTGAGAACGGCTTGTTGAAATGAGCTGAAATTCGGTATATAGCTTTACAACCTAAAGGCCTAGTTACAGAAATAATTAAAATTTTTAGACGCTTTATTTTCAAAATGGCGTCTTCCTAAGCTTTTTAAACGAAAATATCTTAAAAATAGCAAAATCTTAAAAAAGTCACAATTATTACATTATAGTTAGACAATTTATTACAAATCCAACTATACTAAATGTAACAGAAACAGATGATAAGTAGGGAAATAGTGCCCTTTTAAAACCCCCAATACTAACAAACAATAACCACTGTGATTATGTGACAGCGCTGTTTGTGAGCCACAACAATCAGCCGTTTTAATTTTAGCTGCTCTAATCAGCTGATTATAACATAACATTGTTGAACTGTGATCATAATTTTGTTAGCTATTGCAGGATTTAGGTTATTTTTGATTCAAAATAAGAAAATAAACATGTTTATTATCTACAAAATAATAATTTTATTTAAATAAGGTTGCAAGCAATTATTGAGTTTTCAAAGGTTTTAATATGAAATTATGGTTTGTTTTTGGTCCAGAAATAATACCTAAACATATTGGTAGAGAAACCTTGTATATCAATATTGATTGTCTCATTCGAAATTACTATAGCAGCTGTAATTTATAAATGATTGGATCTGAGAAAGTTATTCACTACCAGTTGTTAAACAATTAATAATTGGTACAGTTTTGAATTGTTTGATTTGGGAATTCACTTAATTGTGATTAATTTATCATAAATTTACTGGTCGACGTAATTTCCCCCCTGTTTTCAAGGACTCCAACAAGTAAAGATCATATATTTCCGATTCAACAATACTGCATTAGGGGCACTTTAACTGAACAGTTTTCCTCAGGAACTAACTTTCAACTTACCTCCATCGATCCCACTTAAAGTTGGTAAAATACAGGATGTGAGAGATTTACATCCTTATATTAAACCAGCCAGCCCTGAGTGCCGTGAACAATTCTAAAAAAAAATGTGTACAAATGAATCAGAATCTGACGCTTATTACATAACAATGCATAAAATTTATTTTTGATATCAAATAAGAACCACGAATATTTAGTAGTTTCTATGGAAATACATTTTTTGATAGATCCTAATTCTATTAAGTAATATTACCTTAAAGCAAACAAAGGATTACTAACAAGTATTTTTAAATCAATAAATAGTTTATGTTCTACTACTTTTCAGTAGTTTTATTTTAAATATTACTTAAATTTACATGCAAGTTTATAAATGCATCCTAATAAAGTTATAGTTTATTATATAAGTATTTATCAACACTGTTACTAATAATTGTTACTGTGTGATGAGTTTGTAATTAACTACTAATACTTTTATTGTACTTATGATATACTTTCAGAGTGGTTTATCACAAGAAGAACAACCTAATTTTGTGTAGCCTATGTACAAAATTGATTTTTCCATTAGAAAACAGTACAATAGAGAAAATAATATTTGTTTTTTTACATGTTAATTACATCAATTAGCCTTAAAAATAAAGAGTACCAACTACACTGTAGTGCACAAAAGTGAGTGTAACATTTAAACACACAAACAGCGAGTGTGAGTGTGTGTTTTGTGGATACAAGTGAGGGTATCACCAGAGCAACACTCGTGTCGCGATCCACTTTTATGGCTAAATAGAGCTCGGCTTTACGTCTTGCCGTCGCAGTAAACGGCATGCTTACACCCTGGAGTACGGCACGTGCACCACTCAGGGCAGGGCGTGGAATAATCTTCTGTCTGGACTCGTAGATTAAACAAATGTTACAAGATTGTAGTAGCGTAATAGTGGTACGCTTGGGCAGAATATAGTCTTGAAAAATTACATACAAAGTGAAGTTCAGCTTTGAAACGCATAACTATTGTGATCTTTTTATTAAGTTTATTTTTGGTGATGTAATGATCGTGAAGGAAACAGGAATTTTCCGGACATGATACATCGTTCAGTAATGTTGGAAATCAGTGACACGACATTTCGAGATCTGCAATCTGATCTCTTGTTCAGGTGAATAAATACCCTAACACATAACTACAATAGGTTAAAATAACTAATCATATCAAAGTCCGGAATCATAACAACCATGATGTATGACAAATTATTGATCACTAAAACACATCACTAAAATATGCACTTGATAAAAACAAGTACACTAGGTATTAAAACCGAACTAAAGAATCATGGTCATAATGGGTCTGCTGTGAACGACTAATCACTGTGAGCTGACCAGAGTAACAATGGTAAATGGCGATCGTCACGGACGAAAGAAGATGGTGGCAAAACAGGAATCGGGAGTGGGCTTTTTTATCACTGGTTCATTCTTTAGAAATCTAGTACATTATTTTAAAGACCTAATCACGTTACGCTGAAATCTATTAAATTTTTTTATGAAACATGGTAAACTGTTTGTTAACTGTAATTAATTTGTGTTCTCAAAACAAAACAAAATAATATTCATAGCGATTATTGCCTTAGTGTTAACAAAGCTTATCTGTCTTGCAGTCTGTTCTAGAGTGAACTAAAACTTAGGTTTAGAATTTTGCACGAAGCTTCATTTTTACATAAGCAAAAGAGTGATTTCGATGTCGGTGCTTGTCAATTGGTTTGAATTTGCTGAATGGTAGCAGATATTTTTGTATTGGTCTTACGGGTAGCCACAATGGCAACGAGGAAATCACTGGATAAACAAACTGATTACAATCACTTGACATTTTAGTATGTGACATAGTAACATATTTAGCGAGATTACATGAGCGAAGTGACTTACAATTATGCATAAGTGTTTTGCGAAACATGGCACGGTCTACTTTGTAATAGATCAAACTATACTTCAAGACACACGACGTACTATTTTGATTGAAATTCGGTAAAAACGGAAATATGATTTTAATGCATGATCTGATTAATTATAAATCTTTCATTCTATTGAGAACCAACAAGGCCTTGTTAAACTTGTTCTGTTTCCATTCGCCTGTACTTCTGGGCTATAACCCTTGACAGAAAATTCTTAGTGGCTTTTAGTTTGCTTTAAAGTTCCATTACACGTTCTTCTAGGTCCTCTAGGAGTATTTGGGGTAAAATGACGTTCCATCCATCCGTCTGTTTGTCTTTCCAATAAAAAAAAACTTGATACAGAAAGTTCATAGAGACTTTAAATATAAGTTCCTCTTGTTTCAAGAAAGACCTCTCTTTATTTGGGGATTAAAAGTTCAAACGGCTTTGAACCCGACCGTCTGTTTCTAAGTGTGATCAATTTTGATAAAAAAGTTCGTAGAGACTTGAACTTTGGCACATAAGTTCCTCTTGGCCAAAGTTGATTTGTGCTTGTCAAAAGGTCAAAGGGCGTTGCATCTGTCCGTCTGTACGATAACTCTTTCATTACGTTTGGTCAGGTTATCTGTACTCCTTAGTATCGGTTCATCATTATTTGACTGATGGACGTACATTGAATGCATCCATTAAATGTTCAAAACCTCTTCAACAATCAAGCAAGCTTTGCGCCTTTCCGTTTGTCCTACATGTAGGCTTGAAAAATTCTTTTAAATTTTTGTTACTGTACTAACAAGAGTGTCGTGACTTACTACCTCTTATCGACGTGACGTCACCTCGCAGTGTAGATTAGTTTACTCCTCTTAAGAACACGTCTCTGCCTCGCTGTGGGGATCTTCTTTTACTGCTACTCACTGTATTTGTAGGTACTGAAATCGATATTAATCATGGTCTACGGTTTAAGACATTTATAAAAATGAAAAGTACAGTATTTTCTTTATGTAATAAACTACAGTCAGTTTACAAAATTGTAATTCACCCAAACAAGCATAAATCCATATTTATAATAATCTTGAAATTCTTAAGTTAAAATAAAAACAATTTTTCCAAATTAATTTATCAATTTCTTTGATTGAAATAGGTGGATAAAGCTCAACATCCCTGACTGGTGTTAAACGTGTTACTATAAACATATGGAGACTATCGAATTTAATGTTAAAAACTAAACATACCTGCTAATATTCAATTTACTCCATCAAAGCGGCTTCCGTGCTTTTAAAGGGAAACAATTTCTAATAGCACAATTTGAATTAATACATTGAAAACAACTGAACGTTACCTTGAGATGATTTGCATAGTACACACGTGTAATTGAAATTCAAAGCATGGAGAGTTCAAATCTCATAAAAGTGTAAACATTATTTTTATTTTTTTTTAAATAAAAAATCCTTTTTTATTCATAGTCAGTACTTTTTTTGCATCTCATTCATATAAAAACTACACAAATAAAACAAACAGCAGGTTCATCCATTATATTTCATATTGCATCTTTTGTTTATTTACAATGTTAAACACCTTGAGGAACAAACGACAAATGCACCTCATATTATTATTATTCTTTCGTCCTTCCACTCGAACATTATCAATTCAGTCAATTCTATACTACATAAAATATATTTTGCAACATAGAGTTAATTTTATGACCGATAAATGGAGCGAAGCCTAATGCTGCTCGTAAAAAATAATAAAGGGAACTGTAACCGTGGTTTTCGTCACAAGGAGAAACACTGGTTGTATACGGGGAGCAATAGTATTACACTGGTTTTATCCTTCTATAATAAAACGCCGATGTTGTGGTGGAGAGGAAAATTCAAGAAAACATGTAGTCTGAAAAACAGTTGAATGAAATCAAACCGTTATTATTTTTGTACACGTAAAACTGGCAACAGTGTTAGGCGCGTGGTGTTCTGTTGTAGGGGGGGGGGGGGTAAACCTCAACAACCACACTGGACTATTTTGGTGCAGCCTGCTCTAGTAACTCAATGAACCGGAACTTCATCATGTTCATCAACTGTTATTACCACCGTTATCAAAACGTTTTTATTACTTTTAAAGACTAATAAACTAACTTTGCTGCAATAACTGTTTTAAACGCTAGGAGTAAGAGTGGCTGTTTTCGGTGCACATGTTTTACGAGAGGTGTAGTCGAGGATGAAAACTCGATTAAGCACCAAAAGACGTTTTCATCGGTAGAAACAAAATTAAAACTAAGTTTAATTTATTTTGTTACTTAGTAACTCCAAAAAAAGATACATATAAAAAGCAGTTGTTAGTTACTTGTACTGAAGCAATAAAAAAGTTTGTGAGGTCAGCGCTTTATTTAAAATGTGCGCCAGTTGATTTTTAATATTACCATTATAAGGTCACGGAAGCGACCAATTAGTGAACAAATTTATATATAAAAAACAGCTGATATGTGTGGAAAACGATAAAAACTGTAATTTATACGGATTGCTAAGTTAGTTACTTCTGGTGTAACTCGTGTTGACTGCAAGACTACAGCCAATAGCTCTGAATCCAAAAAGACGTTTTCAATCTCGTCATACGCCAGATCCACATCTCTGAGCTGTCTGGAAGTGAAGATTGATTTTGACGTTTCTTTTTATCGCGAAACAAACATACAATATTGTATGTTTGCATTTCTAAAAGTGTACTGAATGTCTGAATGTTTTAATATACTTCAGTGTAGAGAAACTTCCTGATTCAAAAGTACTGATACAAATATTTTGACATACTCGATTACAAAAAGAATTATATTTTGCATGTGGTATAAAATGATTAGAATAGCAATCTAACCTTCTTATTATGCCTTGAGTAAATATTCTAACTTCACATGTTCTTTTACTTTTTACAATTATTTAATGAAAGGAATTCGTTCGTTAAGTAAAGCAGGATTCTAAGAACGGTCATTGAGATTGGGAAACAGTTAGTTACGTCACTGTACGTAGTAGAAATCAGAAAAAATTTGTTTTCTTTTTAATTAGCATAGGACTTATTTAGTATACTGTATGAAACTGGCTAAAGATGGTACATCGGAGTTTGGTATGTATTAAGATTAATCAAGTTCTAGTTACGCCCTTTTAAAACATATATTCTGAAGAAAAAACATCAATAATACGTGCATTACGATCTGTTCAAACCATTTGTAGCAAAATTAGGAACATATCATAAACAGCCCCAGAGAAAAAATTATAGATAAGGATATGACATGTTTAATAATATATATTTTTTAATATTAGAGGAAATTACATGTATTTTAGTTGTACACTTTTAATATTCTCAAGGTCATTTTATTTTAAAATGTGTTAATTTTCATACAGTATTTCATTTAAAAAGCAAGTTCCTTAAGTTATAAATGATAAGAAACTTGTAACTCACAGATTATTATGTATATATTAAAAAATACACACATTTATTTCCAACCTATTTTATTCGGACCTGGTCACAAGTAACCAAAGTCTGCTACTTTGAATACATCTAACTCCTAGTGGAGAAAAAAATAGTTTTCTCTTTTTCGTTTGCCAGGAAAGTTATCTTAAATCGCTATGACTTTGAAATAGAGCAAACAGCCCAATCAAAAGCCGACTTTACCACTTTAATTAGTGTGTTATTTTAATTGCTTTCTTATAACGTCCAGAATAGATAATACATTTTTATTTTACACACGTAGTGAAGAACAGAATTTTTAATTAAACAAGATCATATTTTAGATTTAATATCATGTAGACTGCTCTCTATCAGCTTTTGTCTAAAAATGTCCTAAAAACCTATTATTTTTGCAAACCTTACTTTTTTTGTTGGAATAATGTTCCCTGAATAAACGGGAACATTAATACAATATATATATATATATATATATATATATATATATATATATATATATATATATATATATATATACAAATATACCAAAACCGCCTGAGTCTCAAAGAAACTATGAACTCAAAGGAGTGCCCTGCTCCGGGCCTAAGATCGTATTAGCATTAATATGTAAATAAGTCTGAAAGTACCGCCTTTGAAGCATTACTCTGTGACCGAGTACTGAGCTCCTGACTGACGATAAATATACAAGAACATTTATTATGCGTAGTTATATTTTTCCACTTTTAAATTTCTTCCAAAACTGTTACTGGTGACAAATAAATTTTCTTAAAAATACAGAGATTTTTATGAGTTTTACATTTGAAAGAATTACGGACAAATTCCGTCGGTATATACAAAAATAAAACGCTACGTTTCGAGGATTAAAATCTAACCACTTCTTCAGGTTCAAACTTCAAAAAATAGTGAAACCTGTCATTATTTCAATTAGCTCGTTGCTAACATTAAATATCAGAAATGAATGCAAAATTTAAATTTTACTATATGAGATATTCAGGACATTTATTAAGCCACAGGTGGAGGATTTTCAATACAATATCAGCGATTATCCTGGATATAATACGAGTAGAAATGTTTATAAAGATTATTTCAAAGAACCAGTAAGGCATATTTAATTGTATGCAGAGCCCGAAAAGAATTAGTTCCTTGATCCTTAGGATGGTCCTTTAATGTCTTCAGTTGAATTAATCGGACAAAAAATTGTCAAATTTGTCATCTCTATTTGGAGACACAATATTTAGGGGTGACAAATCTCTATCTTTGTGTTAAGGACGTAATCCTATTAGGTAGAAGAACACTTTGGTCGTTTGGTCGCCACACTTAAGTTCTGTGGCGATGTTGCTTAGCTGCGTGTATCTGCACTGTCGAAGCGTAACTTCTGGCTGGGCTAAACCTGGAAGGAACTACATACAACTGTAACATACCGGCATGCATTTAACATGTTAAAAACTACTAAATGCTAGTATCTGATTTGTACTGCAGAATTAAATCCTATATACGGTACGAGAAAATGTAAGGATGATCCATTAAGCATCATCTGCTTATAAAAAAAGATAAATTACGTTCTAACAAAATAAAAATATCATACATTTTTAAATGTATTTTACTTATATTATTTTGTTTGTACGTTTATGATTATTTTTCGTACAGCTCCAAATTATAATTTTATAATCTTGTGAGCCAACTATGCTCGATAGGTAAAAACAACTAAAACAAAACAAGTCTAATATTTTACACCCACTTAGACAACAGCGGTTTTTGTTTTTGGCAACATCAAACTAGATGAAAATTAAGATATGGGTACATATAACAATAAATAGTGCCACATAACAAAAATTTAAGATTTATATAACCATTATACAGTACACATTTTAACTCTCAAAACTGAAGGTGAACGGTGGTTAATTATGTAATTGAAATATTAAAAAAAGTTACTCGTCCATTCGAAATATATACGGAGTCCAAATTGTAAAGTCCATTCAGAAACCATCCCTCGGACTAGAAAGTTTGCACTAATAGGTAAACATGTTAATTGAAATATTATCAACATATTTGAACTGTATCATATCTACTGGGAAGGAAAAGTAAACTATTCTCACTTTAAAAATTGAGTTTATTTAATTATTTTCCTATAATTACAGTGCCATTAATATTCTTTAACTGAACTCCACATCTCGTTTAATTAATTGACCTCAGCGTATATGGTGATGCGTACCCGAGCGTTGCGCTGACCGGAGAGTCCGTAAACCACCAAGTTGACGTTCGGTCCTGCGGGAACAGTCTGGATCCTGTGGATGGCCGGGAGGTCTCCTATGTTGTCGTAGGGAACCCACCAGGCCGCCGTCACTTGACCACCTGCGTGGAACAACTTGGAGGCTTCGCTGTTCTGCGGTACCTGCAGCTCGTCCGCCCCTCCTCCCGCATTGTTCGTGAACACCACCGGAGAAGCGACCACTTTTATAACTGCCTCACTACCATTTAGTGAGAGGAGGAAAACCGACACAGCAATCAAAAATAGTTTCATCGTACAGCCTTTGAATATACTGAGACTAATGTTCAGAATTATTGGGTGCACTCGAGATTATTGGCTGCCCTTGCGAGATTAACTTATCAAATGTTTGACCTTTTAATTGATTACAAAGGAACACAAAGGTCATTAACACGGAAATCACTGCAACTTGATGATCGCGATTTCCATTTATACTATTCTGAACAATGCTAATTGATATTGGGAAATTTTGTAATTTTAAAACTATAAATTCTCATTGACCTCGTATAACCTCTCAAAGGTCACAGAAAGTTGTCGCCCGACATATATTTTAGAGTCCGACTGCAAGAACCTGATACAATAAGATGTTGTAGGATGCGGAAAAAAATTTAAGCCTGCATAAAATAAAAAAAAACTTTTACAGAGCATTACAGACCCTTTGTTAGACATATTATTCACTACTGTCACTACTGTAGGTCCAAGTGGACTGCAATTCTCACGTAATGTTTTCACAATCCATCGAACCAACAGTTATGATCTACCAATTCCAACTCGAAACATTTTAACATGTTTCTTACATTCATTTCAGGTAGTCTTTTCATCCACTTTCAATATCACACATACATATCTGTGCCTTCCATATCATGGCAGTATCTTTCCTAAATTTTATTTTACCATATGATAATTTTCATATAGATAAAACTAAAACCATTAAAAGTTCTATTAATAAGCTAAAATATAAAATATATTTTTAGCATTAAAATTTCTAATTTTGTACATATAGTTTTAAAGCCGCTTAAAGATTTTCATTTCTCATCCCTTTAATATAAAAACCTGGATAACTCCAGACATCTAAAAAGAATGTAATGTTAATTCTAGTGTAAACATCAATAAAATAAAAATGGAAAGTATAAAGTTTTCAACGTTACTCGTGATACAGATAAATACAGTTTTTCACTGATAAAGTTTTTTTTCTTTCTACAACTATATAGTATCGCAAACATATAACAAGGTATTTATTACGAATAATAGACTCTTGTAACAATGTTTGGACTGTGGCAATGAAGGTGCAAAGTATCAGCTCTCTACGTACAGGGAAAGCGGAGGAATAAAAACAAGAGTGTTTGTCAATGATAAGTGTTTTTTACATTTTCTCTCAGTTGAGATAGCATTATCAGAATGAGTTTCACGCGGAGTAACAAGAACTGTAAGATTGGTCTCTGAGTAAATCCCGCTCACATAACTGAAACTGTTTCAAGCGAACAGTTGGTTGTGGATATTGATAAGAAAGGTCAAAGTTCAGTCATGATGACCTCAAGAGTCGAACTGATAATTACTCGAGCTCGGATTAAATCGAACATAAAGTGATATCAGTTATTAGTGTATCCAACAACGGTAAAATGCGGTCATGTCTGTGTGCTGTGTTGGTATTCCTGCTCGCTCTAGGTGGAAGTGAGGCAGTTATAAAGGTGGTTGCTACCCCGGTCGTGTACAACAACAATGCGGGAGGAGGGGCGGACGAGCTGCAGGTACCGCAGAACAGCGAAGCCTCCAAGTTGTTCCACGCAGGTGGTCAAGTGACGGCGGCCTGGTGGGTTCCCTACGACAACATAGGAGACCTCCCGGCCATCCACAGGATCCAGACTGTTCCCGCAGGACCGAACGTCAACTTGGTGGTTCACGGACGCCACGGTCAACGCAACGCTCGGGTACGCATTATGATATATGCCGATATCTTGGACAATGACTCTAATCTTTGAGAGTGTGACATTTGACTCAAACAGTGTACAAAAGGCAATACAAAATTTACGCTCTTGTATGAAAGAAATTGTAACCATGGAAACAACTAAATATTCATAATAAATGTCATTGTTCACACATGAATATTATTGTATCCTTTAAAATTAGAAATCATGTTAGTGCCACTTTAGTGATTAAGTTTTATGCTAGTACAAGACTGCATGAAGTAACAATTATAGACTGATATTACCGTACAATGTTATTGATATTAAAATAGTTAAATTACTTCCAAAACTTTTCTTATATTTTATAACAACTCATCAATAATCCCTTTAAAGGGCTACCCTAAAGGATTTCATTTTTATGATTTTTTTTATTTTCTCAACAAATTGGTTCAAAACTGCTTACGGTACATTTTGTTTTCAGTTAGATATTTTAAATTTCATTTAGCATATAAAATATTTAAAAAATAAATTCAATTAGTCATTTTTAAATGACACATTTTGTTTAAGCCATAACACTGTTACCTCATGTACATTTTTTAATTCAAATATAAACAAGAACAACTTTAAAAAATGTTACTTTTTGGAAAAAGGTCAAAAACTATGTATATAGTGTGAAATTGAATTTCCTCTTAAATAGGCTAAACATTTGAAAAACAACCTTTTGCATAATATTATTATCGTAAAAAACAATTTATTTTAGCTACATCAATTTAGGAGATTTGGAATGTTGGCAGGAATTAGCATTCAGACAATCTTGTCTGGTTGAGAATTATATCGTAAAATTGTTTTTCTGAATAATATCTTAGTATTTGTATTAAGAAATTAAAAATTACAAAAAGGAATGGGTTAATCCGCTGAAAATGGCACAAGGGCTAGTCAACATATGGATCATAATATTTATTTCGGAACACGTTATCTGGTATTTTTCTGTGGTCCTGTCACATCTCGAAATCCACTCGAAGACAAAGCTAATTCCCAAAAATAAACGTCGTATCTTTCCGTAATATCCGTAACATTTTTCTTCACATGCTCTAGCAGCTGTAGACCTTTAGCATCTGGTAAAGAGATTAGATAATGCATTTGGCCAGATTAATGGTAAGTCTATGCGCAGGAGCTCCGATCCTGACATGTAGGAAGGCATCACATCAGCAAACGCGAGATCGTCAGCAAAACTCTAATAGTGATCAGGTCCAATTGCACATGATCAGCTCTTTCTTCGCAACCACTTCATGGACTCATTCCACGAGCCATTGAAGCGCCATTGAGATAAACACAACGATTATACTGTTTAATTCTGTAAGGTAGTTCAACAAATGGATGTGTGATCTCTTCACTGAGATTGTTCTCCTATAAGCGTTAACTTGGAATCTTACGATGAGAGGAAGGAGGCAATTCCCACAAGCCTCTCTCTTCCTAAACACACACACACACACACACACACATACACACACACACACACACACACACACACACACACACACACACACACACACACACACACACACACACACACACACACACACACCATCTATACGGCGCCGTTCTGCTGATTACTTACACAACTGAGACTGTTATCTCCACATTGAAGATCGTTCTCAGGACAATGTCAATTGAAATGTAAAGTTAAATTGTAATACCTAACAAACTTTGTTGTTGTTTGTAATTTTACCGTTTAGAAAGCTTATTTCATACTGACAAGATATTTTGTGCTTACAACTTCATGACGTTATTAAAATAAAATAATTTTATAAGTAGTAGTTTAAGAATTATTAAATTAAAAAAGAGAAATTTCGAATATCTTTGTCTTGTATATCAATTAGTCATCCATCTATAACCAGTGCCAAACATTGTATCTCAGCACCAGTTACGTACGTTTATGAGCAGATATAATCAGTTTGAAAAGTGTAGACGGTGTAACACAGCTATAACTGGACGTCTGGCGGTAATGTCCCTGTGATAAACGATAACCAATTAACTAGTAATGCCCGGAACAGCTGCAACTACGTCGCCGTTAAAGTAGCACCGTTATTCTTGCGTAACTATTATATATTGCTAATACAGCACTCATAGCCAATTGCAAGGACCATTTCTTGCGACATTGATTTCAAAATTCGCTTTCGTGAATAAATCAGTTATATAATAAAAAGTGTTTCAAATAAAAATAAATAGAGCTCAATACTTGTCCTAAAACTAAGAAAGTAAAAAGTAAAAAACATAATTTTAAGTTGATAAAATGAAAGTTACTCAAAGCCAATTCCGTGCGATTTTTGAAGTTAGTGCATAAATTTGCTATTGCTCGGTTCTACAAGAAATCAGTAACACTACGTTTCGAGATCTGCAATTTGATCTCTTCATCAGGTGGATAACTTATAATTACACCCTATAATACAAAATCATACCAGAATCGTGTGATATTCATAAATAAACGTTAACAAATTTCATTTGTCCAAAAATCCGCTGTTACTTTGTGTAAATGTGTAAATAGCGAGAAAATTGAGTTTGGGGCTATTTTTACAAAAAAGTGTTAGAAAAAAATCCAAGCTGTCTACACACGAGAGGTAAATGATAAACGATGACATAAATATACGATGATCTCTCTCTCTCTCTCTCTCTCTCTCTCTCTCTCTCTCTCTCTCTCTATCTCTCTCTCTCTCTCTCGTTTTGTCGCACGCACAAGAAAAGATAAGTGACCAACAATATGATATACGATATTACTCTTATAAAAAGATGACAGTTCAAACGCATTTTTATACTTTATACTCTATCAATAATAACCAAAAGTACTGTAGGACGGAAATTTATAAAATTTAAGAAAAATAAATTTTTAATTGTCTATAACACTTGAACAGGATGATAGCCTTAAATTTTGGCAATACTTTCAGCACCACGCTGATAAATTTTGATACCTAGTCCATTTTTCTAACGGAGAAGTCTTCAAAATTACAAGCATCCAGTGATACGTGAGAATTCTGAGCTACTACTGCTTTATCTTCTTCTGCGTGATAACGCTAAAAACTTCATTATCTTCATATATCGTCTACTCAACTCGCATATGTAAAAAATCCTAATAATATTATAAATGCGAAATTGCCTTCGTTTGTTTCTTTAACGCGTTAAACATTTAACTGATGTACTTTACATGAACGTTCTCAAGGCCCTTGGGTAGAATATAGACCTATTCTTATTTAGAATTTCCTCCTAGGCTACGTCCCACTGGTCTCTAAATCAGTGAAAAATACTATATTTTGTCTCTAAAGTTTTGAAATTTTAAGAAAGAGTTTGTTACATGTAATCAACAGTTCTGTGAAAACATTGTTTTTAATTTTAAATTTGTTTACATTTATAGTGAGTAAATTGTCTAAGGAGTTACCATTATTTTTCACGCCGAATTAGATTTCAGTGATTAGGTAAGTACTCATCTACTTCATAAAATGTCTTTAAACATAAGATGGTCAGAATTTGATCCGAAGACAATCTGCAAGAACTATGCTAGATGAAAGTTTGCTGGATTGTGCTTTTTAACTAATGTACTAATTCTAGCTCTAAATGTTCAAAAGTATTATAACTATTTTTCAGTTGATAAAGAAACGTTGTGTCGTTGGTAATGTACTTTTAATTGTACATTTTTATAAAAGTATTACATATAAAAATGGAAAGCCAGGTATAAACCACTGTTCCCTTTTGCAGTAGGCTTCTGCGATCTGCGATCTGTGATATATATAAGTTTATATATAAATATAATAATGTAAGGTTAATTTGGTACTTACTATTGATATGCTATTAAACAGTGAATAGTGTCGATAAATCTATTTTACGGTATTTAGTAAGGTTCTGGATTATAACCTTACTACCTTATTTTAAACCTTGTTTCAAAAAGGAATGTCTTTTTTATGTAAATCACTTTATCTATGTCTGTTTCTGATAATTTTTCCTTGCAACCAGCCTGTCTGCCCGGCCATTGGTAGTGGTTCGGAGGCTGTATCAAAACAACCTTATGAATGTTAACAACAGTATTACACTTCAAACACTTGCACGCCCGTATTGTTTTCGTAGAATTATGGAAAATGTATAATTTAAAATGTAAATAACGTGTAGAAATTCTTTCTAAAATGTATTTACACGATTAAGTACAATAAAAATTGGCCCTGTTTTCTGAGTAACTGTTTAAAATACTAAGTAAACAAAAAATATCTTGGATGCGTATAGATGATATAGCTATTTTCATTACAGCTGGCCATTAAGCCGTTGTTGGTCCACAGATTAAACTGTAGGGTTTCTTAGATAAATAAGACATTATTTAACTTTACTCTCACACTCACCTTCACATTTACATTCACATTGACCTTCATATTCACCAACTTCACCATTACCTTCACCCTCACATTCAATTTGACTTCCATATTCACCTACTTTACTATCATTTTCACCTTCACATTCATTTTCACATTGACCTTAACCTTCACATTCCCTTACATTCATACTGACCTTCATCGTCACCAACTTCACCTTCACCTTCACATTAGTGGTCACATTGACCTTCATCTTCACCAATTTCACCATGACATTCATATTGACCTTCACCTTTACCCTTAACCTTCATCTTCACCTTTATCTTTAACATTACTTTTACTTTTACAAGAGGATCGAGGAGGTGAAGCGTCTGACCTCGCCCTCTCTCCTGTCTCCGAAGGACGTGTTGGACAGCTCTCTCACACACCTAGTGTAGAGCACTGGAGCTTCATCAAGCAACATTCATCGATACATGGCTGAATTTTTAAACATATTTATTTTTAACTTTGCAAGATTTCCTCTTGTTTCACGATTAGATATTAAGTGTAGATCATGTTTTGAATGTTGTAAAGTGACGAATCACACTAAATAACTCAACACATGATCAGTCAAACTACTAGTACACGGTCGTTACAGTTATCAGGAACGATATATTACGGTATCAGGGTTACCAACCAAATGCACATTACAGCAGCAATGTTCTCAGAGCCGGTTAATTGATAGCAATCACTTGTTCTAGCCTGTTAATTGGTGCAGGCTCCATTCCTCAGCATTGATCGCCTAACCACAGCGTAACTTAGATGTGCTTCATCAACGGAAAATTACCCAAGTTTTAGCCACACCACGCTCAGGAGCCGTTCATCAATAAGTGTGATTTAGTGGTCGGTTGTGCCCGATACGGGGCTTAGTTCACCTTGTGAATCGGGAATATATTATTAAGTAACAGTCACAGTTTTATACGTCACGTAATTTTATATAACCAAAATAGATATATGTATTTATATATATAATTCTAATGGTATGTCTGTGTTGTTAAAGCTTTTATTTTGAAGGGTAAAAATCATTTATAAGATAGAAATTAACCCAAGAAAGATGCATAACACAACTTAATATAAAATAACCATATACTTGAAAAGCTACACATTGAGTGCTGATTTATCATATATTATTCTTGGTGCAAAGTGAGCCCTTGAGACAAGAGCTGATGTTCAAAATTTTTACGTTCCATTGATCAAGATGAACACCAAGTGCACTTGATCACTACACAAAGAAACTTTTAGAATTCCAAACATTTAAATTTTTGTTCAGAAACAAGGTCTAGGTGCTCCGAGAACAGCTCTTCATCTAAATTATACTTGACTTTGTAGTCTAGGAATATCTGGCGTCGAAAAGATGCAGAGTTCATTTTGAGCTTCTTCATACGAACCAGATTCCAGGAGTTAAGTCTGTGAGCGTCAGACTTCAGATGCCGCTCTAAGCGGTAAGTGAAATGGAGCTAAACTCAACATTTATTCCAAGTATTATCTGGTCAACTTAAATTTTTCAAATTTTGTACTATAAGATATGAAGTTTCAAAGATGGCACTCCACTTTTATGTTTTTACTCTCCAAGGACTGATTGGTAACCAATCTAACACAATGTAATCAATCATCATTTAAATATATTTTTTTGTACTAACGTTTCCTCTCCCTTATTAACAGGTTGAATTGTTATGTTCACGCGCCCGGTCAAGTTTCCGGTTCACCACTTCAAAACGTTAATAATGTTCCGGAGGTTTCAATGTCATGCCAACTGTAGTCAATGCTGCCAACCGTTTCTTTCTTTACAATGTTAGGGCTTAATGGATTTGATCGGCAGGTTATTAGCTGGTTATACGTAAGTTGGATCACAAAATAGACTCTACGTATACACTCTTTTACTTGTTTGTATTGCAGCTGTTGTTTTTATTTTTTTGTAAATTATTTTCAGCAACTTCAGGACGAACGTAATAAGTCACCACTTATGCTATAGTAAAAACTGTTTTACATTGTTGATTTATACTAACGCAATTTGTACTACTTTGTGAAAACTAGTATATCAGATAGTAATATTTAAAATCTTATCAGTTTGAATAATTAATTTCTCATAAAACCAATCCAACCATGAATAACCATATAAGTATTTACCGTGGCACATGTCACAAACAAACAACTATGGTAAATGTTCCTAGTTCCACTTATATATTGTTTTACAATTTGTCCTCTTAATTTTGAAACATTTTGCTATGACTCTGAATCAATGTATAGCCGTTCGAATTCATTTAATTAATCGTTACTTAATATTAAATTATACACCATATAATGCCAATTTCATTAATTTCAAAGTTGTCCATTTGACTTGTACTTGAGTAAACAAATACTTAAATACTTCTTGTTTAATGTAAACGCTAAGTTATTGTAAATGACTGAGTAAGGATGTTACTAAGTTTGTCCTCGGAGGAGGTAAACAAACCGAGACAAACTCAGAGACAAACTGTGTCGAACTGAGGAGTTGTCGTCAGCTACTTGGAGACTTTCACAAACTCGCTCGCGTATCTACTGTAACTACCAAATAAGTCAGTTTCCTGCAGCCATTGTGCATCCTGGAACAGAGGCTACAGTTCTACACTTTTTATATGTCTAAAATTCCTTCTTTTATTTTTTGGTATTTTTTGTAAAAAAGAAAAAACCAATTCCCTTTTAAGCATATTCTACCCGTCCTCATGGACCTTGTGAGAGAAGCCGTTCTCTCATTCAGCTTGTGAGAGAATCTGATCACACAGTCGATAAGATGATAAGGTCGATGGTACTGATAAAATATCCGTTAACAGGATTTAAACATGCGCTAATTCTGACTCGGATCCAAAGTACAAAGCCTTAGACCACTCGGCCTTAGATACTCTCCTTGCCATTCATGTCGAGCATTCATGATCGAGGTGGGCAAAGAAAGACTCACAGTATACATCTTTCCTTGAGTATCGACCTTGTACAAGTAGCAATCCTAATTGACAATCTTCAGATTGTAACGTTGTTTCAACAAATAGTTACATAATCATATTGTTATTTGGTGTTACCTTTAATCTAATTCTGTTAGCCTTTCTAATTTAGAGCAACTAATTTACAAGAAATGTTAGTGGACTAACATAGGCTACCTCATACACAGATGATCTCAATATTTGTAAAGTCAAACAATTATTTCATGTTTCTAGCGTTGCATTATAGGAAATAATAGGATCTTATTATTTACAATTTGAAATCCTCAATCATAATTTTGACGTACTAATAATCTATCTCTCTCTCTATACACACACTATACACGGCATAATATTGAACTTAAATATATAATATACTAATGTACAACTTCAACAAAAACTGATTTTTGATAATTGAACAGACAAAAGACAGGAAATATAGACTCAATATAAAGAAAATAATTGTATCTTCTTTCTTACTCTGGTATTTCCAGTTTATTGTAAGCACCCGGTCATAAAGTTAGGGCTGTTTCCAGGCTGTAATAAAACCACGAGATAACCGCAGTTTTTACAACCACAGTCTTGAGCAGGGCATTCGTACTTCTCTTTTTAAATAGGATGATTTAATGCTATATTATTTATTGTATTCCTAGACATTACAAACTTAGGAGAGGTGGTTCAATTGTATCAATTTATTATGGTACTATTATTAATTTGATATACTAGTTAACTTAAAAATAATAAATTACTTTTAATATTATTCTGTTTACAACGAAAATAAAAGCTGCAGTTTCTATACTTTATACTGTATGTAAAAGTACAAATTGTGTGAACGAGATTTTCTCAACAAACATTCTTTGGTAAAAACTGACACGGTATTTGAATGTTCCTAACCACATAGTAATTAGCAGCTGTAATATTCTTATTTAGGCACAGTTTGTGTCTGATATTTTTCATTTAGGCAGAAAATTTTTCAAAAAGTGCGTGGGAAATAATAAAAAGCGTTACATCACAAACAAATAACTCAAAACAATCAAATCCGAAACTAAAAATTGACGGTAAATTAACAGACGACCCACTTCTAGTGGCTTGCGAATTTAATAATTTTTTTTTCGACTGTGGCTGTACCAAGCACATCTTTCAGTTGTGACAATCTTGTAGAAAATGTAGTAGTGAGACCGGTCTTTTCCATGGTTCTGTTTCCTGTGGGGGAGGTGGAGATGGCAGTCGTCTTAAGAGACCTCAAGCCTAAGAAGTCCAGCGACATCAACGGAATGTCCGTGTGGCTGATCAAGCGTTGCTTCAAGCACATTTTGTCACCACTTACTAAATTGATAAATCTGTCCTTCGCCCAAGGCGTTTTCCCTTCAGCTTTGAAGACAACAAGAGTGGTTCCGATCTTTAAAAAGGATGATCCTTGCATCGCAAGTAATTACCGTCCTGTTTCCATTCTTCCTGTCATGAGCAAAATTTTCGAAAAGGTTTTCAATAGAAGGCTTGAAGGTGTTCTTGAACAGTTTGAAATTCTTAACCCTGAGCAGTACGGATTCAGGAAAAGCAAATCGACGATTGATGCTGTAACAAAACTCATTGACTGTGTTGTTGATGGCTTGGAGAGGCGAGAACAAGTGCTCAGCAAATTTCTCGACCTTTCAAAGGCCTTTGACTGTGTGCATCATGGGACATTGTTGCATCATTTATGGACATGTAATGTTCGAGGTCAGCCGCATAAATGGCTTTCGTCATACCTCAGTGGCAGAGAGCAGTGTGTGCAGATCGCGAACACCCTGTCAGGCAAAGTAAAAATGCAGTACGGTGTTCCCCAGGGTTCAATTTTGGGGCCCATACTTTTTCTCATTTACGTCAACAGTTTGAATTCATCAATTAAAAATGGAGAGGTGATTCAATATGCGGACGATACGACTCTCTGCATCAGATCAAGTACGAAACAAGATCTTGAGATCAAAGCCTTTATTGAACTAAACGCATGCATCGAGCACTTTTCAAAGATAAATCTAAAAACTAACTATGCCAAAACTAACGTAATACAATTTTGTCTCCGTCAACAAGAAAACGAATACAGACCATTGTGATGGCGGATGAAGCTATCTTAGATGAAGCCGAATCCACCAAGTTTCTGGGGATGTAGTTTGCTCAAAAGTTGCCTCAGGCACTTATGTCTTACGCTATCTAGCAAAATTCTGCTCGTTTGATGTACTGAAAACTGCCTACTTTGGCATAGTACATTCAAATTTTACCTACGGTTTGAGACTATGGGGCAGCTGTTCTAAATACAAATTTGACAGAGTATTTAGAACACAAAAGAAAGCTGTTCGAATAATTTCGAAATTAAAACCCAGAGAGTCGTGTAAAATTGCCTTCAGGGAGCTTGGATTTCTAACCTTACCCAGCCTCTATATTCTCGACGTTACCCTGTACTGCCGATTCAAATGTGAACTGGTTCAGGGCAGGGACGTCCATCAGTACGAGACCAGAGGCAGGAACAATTTCAGGACAGAACAGCATAGAACGGCTATGTTCGAACACTTGCCATCTCAAATGGGTGTCAAGTTAATCAATAAGCTCCCTGGGGATCTCAAACGAATTAATGAACCCAAACAATTCAAATCTCGATTAAGACACTTTTTGTTGTCAAAGGCATTTTACTCCGTTGATGAGTTTACGATGGGCCGCTGGGATGAAAATTAATATTTTATTATTATTATTCTATTTATCCTTTTCTGATATCCAAAAAATGCAAAATACAATATATTGTTAGGTTCACACATGAGTATGTGGAATTAACTGTGCCTATGATAAGATAGGTTTTAGTTTATAGATTTTTAAATCAAAATGTTTAAATGACTGGTAAGAGGAAGGGAGGTAAAAAAGGGAATGTGAGAGGGGAGAGTGGGTGGGGGGGACATGTGTCTGGGGGTGGGGTGGTTCGGTCTGGGTGTGTTTTGAGGGTTGTATCTGACAGTCATGGTAGGGGTTGTGGGCTCAGACTGGGGAGGTCGGAGGTGGGAAAAATTTGTTTTATTGAAGATCATACGAAGCCTGGTGATCCTGTCATGTCCATGGTTGACAGAGCGGGGGCGGTGACTGGCGAGGCCGAGGCCTCGGATTATCTTGTGATGGTCGGGGGGACAAATTTTGTCACTGAGGAGAGTGTTCAGAGGCTGGGTCCTAGGCTGGATGCATTGGCTGAGGGGATGCAGGGAAGGGTTGTATGGGTAGAAACACCATACCGGTACGACTTACCTCAACACAACAACCTATTGAGAAAGCAAAATGAGGTACTTAAAGAGAAATGTACAAAGTACAAGTGGGCCTTTTTGGGCATCAACTCTTTGATGGATAGGTCATGCTATACAAGGCATGGCCTACACTTGAATTGGAGGGGAAAAGATGTCCTCAGTGGTGTCATTGAAAGCTATATAGCATGTGTCGACCCACTGGTCCAGCAGTCTGCTTGTACAAAAAACCTGAAGGAATGCTCAAAGCCAAACCAGACCTAAATGACTCAGTTGACATTGACATTGCCATGAGAAAAAACAAAGGTGGGAGGAGGAATAAATTTGCCAAAATAAAAATTCAACTTTTAAAATAATTCACTTGAATGTCAGGGGTCTATATAGCAAAATACCTCAGCTGGAAATTTTTCTAAATGAACAAAAACCAGATTTTTTTCTCGTAACGGAACACGGACTTGATGATGACAAAATTCAAATGATACAAATTCAAAATTACAAGCTTCTAAATAATTTTAGCAGACATGACATGAAAATGGGAGGTACAGCTGTTTTTGGAAAAAATCAAACCAGTGCAAAAGTCATAAAAATTCTTAAAATTGGAAACAAAATATCAGAAAGAAAAAACTTTGAGTGTTGTGAAATTAAAGCGTCAATTGATGATAAAATTTTTATTATAGGTGCACTGTATAGAAGCCCGGATGGGGATATAGACATTTTTAAAGCAAATCTCACAAGTTACTTGAGAAATCTACATCTAGGTGGTGGGAAAACTGAGGTAATTATTGGAGGTGATTTTAATATTAATCTCTTGGAGCCAAACAATAACACAATCGATTTCAATAATATTATTAGAAGTTTTGACTTAATCACCACAATTAATGAGGCCACGAGAGAAACTGAACACTCAGCTACATGCATTGATAATTTTATCACCAGCCTGGAAAACTGCAACTGTACAGTTATTGAACCTTTTATATCTGATCATCATGGAATTGTTTTAAAATTTGATATAAACCATAAAAAAAATCAGAAAATTAAAAAGGCTATTAGAAAGCTAAATCAAAACAATTTAATGGAATTAAAGGCTAGACTCAAGGGTGAAAGTTGGACTGATTTTGACAGAGAGACAGATGTAAACCAAAAATATGAATCATTCATTGAGACATTTTTGTATCACTATAACATATCATGCCCAGTAAAAGAAGTCTATGAAAGAGAAACTCAACAAATTAAGTGGCAATGCAATGATGTTTTAAGATTGAAGAATGAGATGACAGCTTGCTACAGCCTGTGGAGAAATGTTAAGTCTGAAGAAAATAAATTAAGATACAATGCTGCTCTTAAAAGATACAGGGACAATCTTAAAACTGAAAAAGCTAAGTGGTACAACAAAAGGATTGAGGAATCTGATAACAAACCAAAAGAGTCATGGAATATAGTAAATGGTATAAGAGGAAAAAGCAAAACAAATTCTGAAAACATGTGCATCATAAATCAAAATAAACAAATATACAATCCAATTCAAATATGTGAGCACTTTAATAAATTTTTTATCAACATTGCAAATGAAATTAAAGGTGATCTACAAGTCAATCATGATGTACATGTTCATGCCCAAGTAGAAAACAACCTCACACTTGATAGTTTTTAAAACAATTGATGAAAAAACTATAAAACAACTCTTTGTCAACTTCAGTCCTAAGACTTCCTCTGGAGTTGATGGCCTCTGTATGAAGGCACTCAAATTCTGTCAGGAAGAAATTACTCGACCACTGGTGGATCTTGTAAACACATCAATTAGTAGCTGCACCTTCCCAAACGCCTGCAAGATTGCCAAGGTCAAGCCTCTTTTTAAGAAGGGGGATGTTATGGATGTGTGTAATTATCGTCCAATATCGCTCCTACCAGTGATCTCAAAATTCATTGAAAAAACCATCTGTAACCAGCTGATTGACTACCTTGAGACAAATAAGCTTCTGGTGGAGAGACAGTATGGTTTCCGAAAATCAAAATCAACCAAATTGGCTCTTATTGACTTTGTGAATTATGTCATTGGGGCAATGGAGGCTGGTGAGACTGTAATGGCTTGTTTTGCAGATCTCTCAAAGGCCTTTGATTGTGTCAATGCTGAAATTCTTATTGGCAAACTTTCGGCCCTGGGCGTTCAAAATTATGCCAGAGATTGGCTTGCCTCATACCTGTCAAACAGGTATCAGGTAGTTGAAATTATGCACAAAACAAAATCCAAAATCAAAAATTTTCAGTCTAAGCCAGAATTGATCCTAAATGGAGTTCCACAGGGGTCAATTCTAGGTCCCCTTCTTTTTTTGATCTACATAAATGACATCACAAATCAAATTCCAAAAGAAAACCTTTACATGTTTGCAGATGATACCACTCTTGTGACCAAAAGTAGGGATTGTGAAATTCTTGAATTAGAATTATTTCACAAAACAAATGTACTAGCCCAATTTTTTTCAAAAAACAGTCTTAAAATGAACCCCGAAAAAACAAAATGCATTTGCATCCAAACCAAACAAATGAAAATTTCAAAAAACTTTTGGACTCCATCCTTGTTCATTGGTTACACTGAAGTGGATATCTCAGAGTCATCTGAGCTGCTAGGAGTGGTGTTGGACGATGTTATGGACTGGGGCAGGCAGTTGGGAAAAGTCGCTGGAAAATTATCCAAGGGCACCTTTGTTCTTAGGTGTCTCTCTGGACTCAATAACTTAGACCTAGTCAAAAGCGTATACCACTGCCTGCTTGAGTCACACATATCCTATTCAATCATCCTCTGGGGTGGCAAAACAACAAATATCAAACAGATTTTTACCTTGCAAAAAAGAGCAGTCAGAGCTATGCTGGGTTTACCGCCTCTGACTCACTGTAGAAATCTTTTTATTGATTTAAATATCCTAACAGTACCATGTTTGTATGTCTATGAGTGTGCAGTGTATATTAAAACACAAAATCTTGAATACCAAAATGATGTTCACTCGTATAACACCAGGCATAGAAACAATTTTGCTGTATACCATAGGCTTACTATTTTTGAAAATAACCCTTATTATTCTGGAAACAAAATTTTTCAAGTTCTGCCTTCTAGTGTAAAAGATTTAAATTCTATAAAAAAATTCAAGTGTGAGCTAAAGAACTTTTTATTCTTAAATTGTTTCTACAGTGTAGAAGAATTTTTTGAATTCTGTGAGGGCATTGTACCTTACCCACCCTGACCCTTTCCTGGGGCAGTTTGACCTGCAGAAGCCCAGTTTGGGCCAACTCCTGCGGAATTGGAAGTACGAAGTAAGTAAGTACGAATGACGCTTGCAATGCAATTTTGTTAATTGTTTTACTGCAATAAAGAATTAATATTATTATTATATGAATTTAAATGCAAATGTTACAAAATACACCGTTGGAAATGTGCACTGTTTAAAAATACAAGTACATAAGTCGAGGAACAAGAAAAACGACAACACTTCGCCGGCATTAGGTAAGAGCCATAAGTCACATCAGCCATTACTGTCAGCGGAAGTGCCAATAAGACTGAGATATCCGGATGACAGATAGCTCACTGATGTGAGAACTCCCTGTGCACTTTACACAAACCTGACACGTCTGTATGACAAACCACACTACAGTCATAGATCATATCAAATAAATTTTAGATACGTACAAAATAATTAAAATACATATAATCCCAGAATTAATTAACCATCTATATGAACGAAATTCCAATTTTAAGTCAATGATATGTAAATTATAAAATGTATAAATTATAAGAGGTCCTTTCAGGACTATGTGCAATTCCTCAGTTTCTTATCCTAAGAGACATAATCAGTTTAAACTTGACATCAACCAGTTTTGGACATTTATATCTATAGAATTGTACCAATAATATATTATATAAAACACACTATAATTATGCAAAATCAAAGATTTCCAGTCAACACAAAATCAAACTATTGCTTATAAAATAAAATGTTTAAAACTTCGCTTCCACTGCGAAGCCATCTTCAGTTAACAGAAACTACTAAGGATAACATCCGCTTGTACAGGGGCGGAGCTTCAACTTGAATGGCTGATGCTAAACCAATCAGCGACAGTTTTCATTAACAGTGATCTATACGTCTTCTTTATCACAGACGGGCTGCCAATTGTTCGATAATTTGACTCTACCTTCTCTTTTTCGTTGGCTCAAGTCGTACAGTTATATCATTCCATTCACTGGTGTCAAATAGTCCTTAAAATTTTCACATTGGATAGAGTGCAAGATTGGTATTGTCTCCTTAATATCCTTACTATTTATCAGTAGTTCCAAAGATGTAGCGATACTGACGATTTTGAGGTTTTCAGACTAATATACCGGAAATACAGAGAAAATGAAATTATTGTGTCCATTATACGAAATGGATACAACACAACATAGATTGATGTATCTTTCAACAAACAAACTACGTAAATGAGATACAATGATACACTCTATTCAGATAAAGTAAAGATAAAGAACTTACAAAACTAGAAATTTTTTACTGTAATAATATATAATATGTAGTATCAAACTAATATTAAGAGTTGTATGTTAATGATTATAATGGTGTCAAAACTGATATGTCAAACATAAACGGAGTGAAATAATAACACTTGTAACTTCTGTGTATAACATTATGTGAGTAAAGTTGAAGTAGTACTAAATAATAATTAAATATTAACAATGAAATACGGAAGTACTAATTTCAGTATTATCTCAAGGTTTATAGGGTATTAACTATACACATGGGGAGATCCATAATGTCGTTGCCTGTTCATACTGCTTACTTTATTACATTTTCATCCTTATTTAACAAATATTAAAATAATAAAATTAGAATAGTTTTTCGGTCCCTTTAAATTATTGATCTATTCTAATTAGTGTATACATAGTGGTTGATCGATAAGACGCTTTTTCTGTCTATTTCTAATGTCTGTTCTCGGGGAAGCTCAGATTAAAAGGTGTGAACAAGGACTTTTCCCCTAAATCGTATCACTATAAACACTTAGCTGTAACTATAAATACTGGGATTGTGCTTCCCCTCTATATTTGATGATTTATATTGACGAGAATTGGGTATTAATTTTCCATATATCGAGATCGATCCATTCGTAATTCATTGCAACATTTTAATAGCAATTTACTCACACTTCTATATCACAGGCGTAGTCAGGGACAGTAGTTATTTAGTTGTAATGCGGACTTTGATGCATTTTCTTATCTCACAGAATGTTTTAACGAGAGGTATTACAGGATTTCCTTTTTCGATAATATTTAGAATTTCCGTCCTTTTCATTTTTCTGCATTTTATGTTGGTACACGATTAGAATATAGTATATTTGGCACCTAAATGTTTCTGGGTTATGGAATTTGATTTTTTGCTCCTGTACTGTGCATAATTGATATATTTATAAAAGCAACAGATTTGTAAGTCCATCTTTTTCACTAATTATTTAGGTTTGGGTTGTAGTTTATGGTGGTAGGATCGAAAATTTTGGGTTTGAGAAATTTTTTTATATGTTAAATTATGACAACTTCAATATACAGTTAGTTGAATTGTTCAATAGTTCTACACAAATACATATTCTAAATTGCCACAAGGTAACAGTTAAATGTGTTGCACAATAGAACTCAGCGCTGAGGAGTCTGGGCGAGAAGTGATTGTAGTTGATTGATGTACGTAACGGGAACGTGATAAGACTGACAAGAGCTACCAGCCGTGGCCATCACCGTTGTCTTCGTTAGCAGAGTACAAACTAAGTACAAAAGTACCGTAGTAAAAAAGAAAAAAACTTAACGAATTTCCAATTTTCGAGATTTAAACATGTTATCCTCATTTTAAGGCACACTCTATTTTAATATAGAATTTATTTTGAGGTCAATTATGGTTACTGTTTCTTACATCACTCTATGTCAAATTGTTTAAACACAGGAGAACTATGTTAAACGAAAGTGGACACCGAAATAGTGCGTAAAAGAATTTTTGCTGTTTTGTGTTTAGTTATGAAGCCATCTTCTAACAGTCAGCAAACTAGAAATTCGAAATTAAACGTCTAAAATATCATAAGGAACCGCTGAAGAGATAGTTTGGAATTTTGTTGAAGCACAGCCAATATGTGATAGGACCATCATGTGTACGTTTGATTGCATGGATGTACTAGTAGTATTATTGTGTGCCCGATGTGGCTAAGTTCAACATCACACATAATAAAATTCTTTCCCTTTCAGCCTCATGGGAGAAACATTTGTCCAATTTAATTGCATATATGACTGGTTTTATATCGATTTCCACTATTTTTTCAACTTCCTCATTTTTATTATTATTAATGAAATATTTTTTAATACGGACATAGGCAATATGGTAAGAAAAGTATAATTATTTATGAAATGGAGTAACTCTAATTGTGGAGCACTGATGGTTAATCTCCCCCATTTTAGTTTACAGCTGTAACGGTGAGAACGGCGAATTTTGTAGAGGAATGGGTACACCAAGTTTTAGTTCTCGGTTGAGTACGAAAGTGTAGTGTCACCATATATACACAGGCCGAGGGGGTTACTGGTGGGAGGACCCATGCTACTAGGTGTCGAAAGAGATTCAACTCTCTACCTTGATTGAGGTGCAGGTCTACCTACACAGGACCAATGGTAACTTGAGTGGGACACTTACATTCTCAGTAGCGGCACTTGTTTTCCTTTTGCCAGTTTGGAGTGCCAAATAATACCTACTTTATTTAGCTAACATCTTGATTTTAGTCTCAATAGAACATGCCGTCTTATACTTATTTGCACACTTTATTTTAGTAGTAAATTTATGGGAGCTAACTCATTTCAAAGACATTGTTATTAAAACCCCAAAATCTTTTTTAAGTTTTTTAGAGTTTTGTGATTAATCAGAAAAAGAATGCCAAACTTGTTTGTATTTCATTCCTTTAACATTTTAAAAACAGTTTGTAAACGAGTGAAGAAACCATAACCACCAGATGGGATCTTGAGGAGTGTCTGTCAAGCTACATGTGAGATATCGTAACAGAAATGACAAGTCACCGTTATCTGTCAATTTCCATTTCATCACTCAAGTTCCGCAGCTGTTGCTTTGTAAGTAACAAACGTAATATTTTGGAGCACATTTTAGGTATTAGTATCAAATGGGAATGTCATTTAACTGAGGGACCCTCACACAACTTGAGAAAATGACAATACAAATGACAAAACTTATTCCCAAATGACGATGTGGCGGACTTTACGGATTGCGTTGCTTTGTATAGTTGGATGACGCTGATTTTACATTTATTTACTAAGGAAAAATATGATCTGAGAAAAAATTATCGTTTCAGACTTTTACCCCTTCTAAATATCCTCGCATGACGACCTCCGCCAAGTTTAACGTGACTTTGACGATCGTCATATTACTTATAAAAAAAATCCTTTATCGGTTAAAAAAAAACATGTTCGATTATACATTGCAAATTGGCTCTTGGGACCACAATTTTGTTTCTTGATGTGGCCCTAGTCTTTAAGCTTTTCCACTTTTTTTAGATTATTACGTCTTTAAATCGTCAACAAAGACCAAAATTGACATTTTAATATACGATATTGCCAACTTATATTGGATTAAAGTAATTAATAAACTAATGCATTGTTATTATCAACCACGACGGCAAAGATTAGGGTACTTTTCAATGGCTGTTTTAAAAATTTAAATGTCATCTACAATAAGAATAGGATATTTGCATCACCTTCACTAGTTCGGGTGCGAAGTGTTTGTGCTCTTGGCTCATGTACAGTGACATCGCTTGGGTTCATGATCTCTGGTCCGGACTTTATGCAGTTTGTCTGGTATCAATTAATAATTATTTAACTTTGGATTTAGTATTTTAATGCACTAGGGTCTTTTATACCTGAAGAAGAGGGTGGATTTCTGTCCTCGAAACGTTGTGTTTTACTTTTTTGTAACATATAATGATGGTAAATGCCCGAATTAATGAAACTATTATAATATTTCATACATTAATTCCTGCCAATTATTTTATACGATATGGAAACTTCCGTAGTAACAGTGTTATTCCTTCCCATGTCAAAACAAATAACTCGCTACCATACCTTCAGTATTTAAAATTGTAGTTCTGCTTCAAAGTAGCCTCTTCATTTTCAAGTGACAATATGGTTATGCTAAAAGCAGGGCCACAAGTGACTCGCCTTTGATGTCACAGTTAAACAACTTTTCCAATCACATTTTTGCGCCACGAAATAACTCTGGCACTGGAAACTCAATTGGATTCGCTTCAGTATTTCCTTTCAAACTTATAACACATCTTTGTGACAGAGAACTGCGTTCGTTACACCTTATGGAAGTATTGGATATCGAACATCATATTTCATCCTGAAGAATTCTGGAATTTGTTCCCGTAAACAAACTTTTATCTAGTAAGATTTTTAGATATATCAAAGAATGGGGAATAGTGATCATAATTTCCTTTGGTATTTTGTAGATGGATGTTTGAAAATTCTGTAGACGCAATACTAATTTAGACACATCTAATGAAATTATTAAATGACAACCGCGTAATAACTATTTTCTTCCAGCTGTGGCGAATTAAGAATTTTTTAAAGCAAGAATTAACATTAAATAGTGAGATATACATCTGGTAGACCCATTGTGGTGCAATTGAATTAGGATTGTAATAATATTATTGGACTTGTAAAGGCAATTTTGTCACAGCTCTTTGAAATGCGATTGTTACATACAGCGGTGGCGAATTAAAGAAAAAAGAAAATATAATTCTTAGCATTACCTTAAGAAAGGATGTATTACAAATAATGTCATAAAAATTATTTAAAATGCCTATTTTTTAATGCCTGCAATTTGGTATAGAGTGATGAAAACAATTTTGTTTCTACTTTTTTTGGGGAAAGACTTTTAAAGAGATATGAATTAAAAATAAACATGTTCCCAACCAAAAAATATTTTGCATCATCTTAACATAACACATTTTCAGCATCAAACACTGTTACAATATTATAAAACTAATACTACTAACAGAAGAATTTACAGTAATATTAAAAGTTTACGACATATTTTCCCCTTTGATATTTCCAGTAGTAACAATTAATTCACTTGCAAAGTGCATAGGAAGGGCGCAAGGGGATAAACACAGATATGTAAGCTCCTAGCAGGTCTTTGGCAAACAGACATCGCGATAAGGAAGATTGTCCTCTGTAAACTGTGCGAGATAAGAACCTTGCAGACAGGGTCGTCGTAGCCATACTACAAAACACGGCGGGTGGTTTATAAAGAATTTCATAACCTTCATATTTTTAAATGAGTTAATATTGGTGTTGTCTACTTTTATTGTGCGATGACATTACGTACATAAATAAATTGACAAAATAGGTTTTTGTTTTAAGGAGACATTGTTAGGTAACAATGGTAGGCATTCATACAGGTTTCATGTGTACCTATGTATGTATGCGGTATGTTTTATAGGTATGTATCTGTATAAGTGTATGTGTGCGAGTGTGCGTGTGTGTGTGTAAAATATGATTGATTTAGGCATTTTGTTAAGAAGAGAAAGTATTTTGTTTTTTGTATGTTGTACTTGATTATTAGAATTAGTTATATTTTTAGTAAATAAAAAAAGGTATAATGCTTTGTTTTGTTTTTAGGCTATTTAATTAGTTCAGTTGATAGATTAGTCCATAAGGTTTGGCATAGAAGCACATCTTTTGTTTTTAGTTTTTGTTTGTTATATCACAGTAGAGTTGTTAATAAATTATAAACTAATGCTCCTGAACTCATTAATTTTTAATAGTTATAATTATTACGATGGAACCCCTAGATGGGCTAATTAGTAGCCTTAGGGGCCCTATTATTTTCCTTTGAGGTCAGCCTGGGTCTTAGAATACGTATAATTGTACTATTCAATTGTTTTGAGATTTAAAAATGCTAAGTATGTTTTGTAAAGTATGACTTCATGAGGAGAATAAAGATATATATTTATTTATTATACGATATGTATAAAAATATACCGAGTGTTTATAAGTGTTTATCTGATTTAAAACAATCGCGTTTTTTTTTTTTTTAATATAACCTTAAATTATAATTCATACAACACATCAAAGAGTAACTTAAAGAGTGTTGGGTGTAATGTAATGGTTATACAAGTTTCAGTTTTAGAATACTAACCTCGATATTCATTGCAAAAAGTGATATTTATTGGTATTATTGTTAGATTTACTTCAAAAATAGGTACAATATATAAAAATGTATCGAACAAAACATAAAACTATTTTTTAAACGTGTTTGGCGACGATTTTTGCATCTGGATAGAGCGTAAAAACAACGTAAAAATATTATCACCTACTCATATTTTTAGAACGGAGGTTTTCTGTATCGTAATTTTTAGTGTTCCATAATGTCAGTAACCTTTCTTACATCACGGGACAGCAAATACAATTTCTGGAGAATGTAAAACTTGTCATTTCAGATGTGTAGGTTATCGTGGCATCAATCATAATTCTTAAGTACAACTATTAATATTATATTATTATTGTAAGAGTTACTTTTTTACTACGGTACTTTTATACTTAATTTGCGAGTGTAAATGTTTTGTATTGTAAACAGTATAAGAGGAGCTTTAGAACGGCATGTTGTATGACGTTTTTTCTTTAACACTAAAATTTTCTAAATAGAAAACTTTGCAGCTCCTTGCCCAAAAACTTGTAAATTACAAAATAGGTCGTGTGGCACATCTAAATAAGGTTTGTTCAGAATGTTCAGTTAAACATTTAAGTATTATTTCTATCTCTATAACTAGAATAGTTGTGTGAGAGATTGATATTTTACTAGTTCAACTTCAAGTACTCATACATTGTATCCCTTTTCACTGCACTGCATCTGTACTACATACTCTAGAGCATAGGCTAACCTTATATACTCCAACATGTCTCAATAACGTGTTGATAGTTGTCCTTAAACATCTTACAAGTGAGAGTTGAGAACAAATTTCTAATGTTTGCTTTAGGTAACCAACGATGAATAACTTTGCATCACCTTGCCACAATTTCAATATACTCCGTAATTGACTTAGAAGGCACTTCGATTACACGAGAGTTTCAACTGAACTTCTCGAGTTTATCATCTCTGCCGGTACCTGACTCGATTATCAACAACCTGAAATTACATTTTTATATTCACTTCTCTTTAGAGCTTGTTGTGTTATTTTATATTTAAGTTTTGCTATATTGATATTGAACGGAATAAACACTTATAATATTACAACGGAAACGCCAATCAAAAGTTACTTTTTACCTAAATAATATTGTTAATCATATTATAAGTCGAACGTGCTGTAATATGATGATATGGTATAATAACCCAGTATATTTTTTAATGGTGCGTGAAAGCCTAAGAAAAATATATTATGAATGAATATTGACTTAAATAATATATTGTATCTTATAATAGCTGAGAGTCCTTGAATATTTTGCTCTGTTTGTCTGTGGATACTTCAAAGGACAAAATCCTTTCTTATCGCTCTGACCTAGAGGCGTCACTGCATAAACATTTGAATTTATAAACTCAACGCTTGTCCCAAACTCATACAGTTTTTAAAGCGTATCTGCATACATATTAATGCATTTCCTTGTAAATGTAGCCTACATTGGAAGGCCGGAGTTATTTTCTGCACTGAATATTTTATCCGTAAACTGAACGCGTTTGTTACAGAATTAGAGATGAAATTGGATACACAATACTTTACATACTCGTGTATAAAACACGAATTTAACGTTTATCTCTTTTTTCTATAGGTCTTTTCGTTCTTACCACTCATAAAGGTATAAGATGTTAAGGAATAATTAAATCAAGGAGTAATATTTAATTTAGCGCTTAAAGTTTTTAAGTAAATACATAGGATAATATTTTCTTCAAACGGCACACAGGTATAACAGATTTACTA
This sequence comes from Homalodisca vitripennis, assembly GCF_021130785.1. Taxonomy (NCBI): domain Eukaryota; kingdom Metazoa; phylum Arthropoda; class Insecta; order Hemiptera; family Cicadellidae; genus Homalodisca; species Homalodisca vitripennis. Next base: position 75,862 of record NW_025777287.1, read on the forward strand.
CAAATTATTTATTGCGGGATATGCATATTAACGGATAGAGTATGGTGTATTCTTGAAAACTTTAATTTAAAGTCTTTTGTAGTTTTTTACCCCTTACCATTTCGCTTTAAGGCATCAGGTGTTTAAGATTAATTATATCAATGAGGAATATTTAATTTAGCTATAGAACATTTTAAATAAATAAATAGGTGAATATTGTATTTAAACGGCTACAACAGATTAAATGTATTTTGTTTCTCATATTTATACATATTGAAAATATGTAGTATAGTATATGTACCTTTAATTTTAAATTTACATTTTCTTAATAAATCCAAAACCTTTGAATTTTAAAGTAACGGTTTACCATAAACCAAAGTTTTCTCGTTGGACACATTTGAGTAAAGTTTCAATATATCTGACCCATAGTATACATAAATAAAATAAAGCTTCTAAAAAAACTGGATAAATCATATAAAAGTAAATCGTTTATTGGAGGTAACCTTTAATTACAATTAATTAATTGCACTGTATGGTCTATCGTATATAATAATATTCATGACATCCATGCAGGTGTAAATTTAGAATAGTATAATTAAAATGATAATAATTTTATGGGAAATAAAACATAAATATAATTATTAGCCATCCTCATTGTCATTAAGGTAGTAATTACGTTTGCTCAGACAGTATTGCCGTAAATACGCGTGTATTCTAAAAGAACGTTGGTGAAATAGGAATTTTGGAGGAGCTGTTATATTCCTAATTACCCATCAATGCTGATGACAAAGGTTTTGCTGTCAAACGTTCATGTTCCCAATACTGTCTTCAAGCTAGCGAAGCTGTATGACAAATACAGTACGTACCTGCTTCTCCGTTGAAGCTGGTGAGGTTAGGTTGCCGGTGAATCTTGTGAGTTGGAGAGACACCTTTGAGGGCGGTGAAGCAGAGTTTGCGTTAAAGCTAATGATGTAATAATACCCGCGAAACTGTAGTATTAGTATCATTATTATCAAAATTCTATTGAGACAATTAATCGTTAGAACATTGGTGCAGTAATGCTGTCGACAGGTACCAGAAAGTCTAGTTGTATTGAAACCAACCAAAGTGCTATAAAGATATGTTTTTTTGGCGTCATATAAGAAATGAAAACGCATATTTTGTATCGTGTGGGTCAATGTATTTGGAAGTTCTCATATCACATTATATCTATTACTTCTTGGCTCTAAATTCCTATTGAAACCTACCGCCGCCATACAGTCATTGCACGATGCCATTGTTTGCAATATAACAAAACAATATTTATGATTTATTTCATCCGATCATTTGTACTCTATTCGGTTAAAAATGTACCTTCTCCACTAATGTTTCGTTGAGTTCACACTTTGTATTTACCTATTTTGATGATTCCAATTTGAAAATTGCCACTTTGGCAAAAACTGTTGAGTACTAAATATGTAATTATGATTATGTAACATTAATTTTATTTTTTTAAACTATTTGTAAACGAGTGAAGAAACCATAACCACCAGATGGGACCTTGAGGAGTATCTGTCAAGCTACATGTGAGATATGGTAACATAAATGACAAGTCACCGTTATCTGTCAATTTCCATTTCATCACTCAAGTTACGCAGATGTTGCTTTATAAATAGCATATATTATATCTGAGACACATTTTGAGTACTAGTATGTATCAGGAATGACTTTAAAATGAGAGACACTCAGATAACTTGAGAAAATTACGGATCGCATGTATGAAAATTGCATTTACTTATTAAGGAAATATATGACTTTTATGTCTATATCGTTTCAGATTTTTACCACTTCTACTTTCCCATTCCGACCTCCGCCTAAACTAATGTGGCTGACGATCGACGTACAAGTATTTCTTAAAGGAAAAATCATTTATTGATTTCATGAAAAAAAAAAAGAAACAGTTTGTTTCCTTTATACAATGCAGATTGGCTCTAGGCTCCTGGATTATAATATCAAAATATAGGAATTTTTTCAAGATTTTAATTCATAAAAATTGATCAGGAACCATGTATGTGTGGAACATGATTTTGCTTCTAGCCCTAGCATGTACCTAAACTCTTGCACTGTTTGGATTATTCGTTCTTTAGATCGTCAATAGAGACAAAAACGGACATTTTAATATAATGTAGTACAATATTGCAGATATAACTGCCATCTTATACTTAAATAGACTAATTATTATTAGACTAATGCATTGTTGTTATTATCAACTGTGAAGAGAAGGGCTCCTTCCAATGAGTTCGATTTAACAATTTAAATGCCATCCCAATAAGAATTGGACATTTGCTTCACCTTTGTAAGTTCGGATGTGACGTGTATGTGCTCTTGGCTCATGTGCAGTGACACGCGACTGTTAATTTTCTGCAGTTTGGACTTTAAGAAGTTCGTTAGGTATCACTTAATAATAATTATTAACTATCACTTAACTCTGGGTGGTAGTCCATTATCACATTATTATAGTTTTTAACGCCTGAGGGTTTTATTCACACCTGAAGAAGAGGTTAGATGTCAATTCACGAAACATAGTGTTGTAATTTTGGTATATATTATAATGATGGTAAATACCCGGAATAAATTAATAATTATTATGATATTTTATACCACAACTCCTGCGATATGGAAACTTCCGTAGTAACAGTGTTATTCCTTTCCATGTCAAATCTAATAACTCGCTACCGTACGCCCACCATAAAATGCTATTGGATAGATTTTTAGTTCAGTATTTAAAATTATAATCCTGCTTTAAAGTAGCCTCTTCATTTTCGTGTGAACAGGTGAACACTAAAAGCAGGGCCACCGTGAGGCTCGACTCTGATGTCACAGTTAAACAACTTTTCCAATCACATTTTTGCGCCACGAAATAACTCTGGCACTGGAAACTCAATTGGATTCACTTCAGTATTTCCTTTCAAACTCATAACACATCTTTGTGACAGAGAAGTGCATTCTTTACGCCGCATGAAAGTATTGGATATCGAACATCATATTTCATCCTGAAGAATTCTGGAATTTGTTCCAGTAAACAAACTTTTCTAGTAAGATTTTTAGATATATCAAGGAATGGGGAATGGTGGTCGTAATTTCCTTCGGTATTTTGTACATAGATATATAGAAATATTGTATACACAATTTTAATTTAGACACATATCATATGATTTGAAAATATGAAAAGGCAACCGCGTAATAATCACTTTTCTTCCAGGCTTTGTCGAATAAACAATTTTTTTAAACGAAATTTAACACTAAATAGCGAGATATAAATTTGGTAGACTCGTTGTGCAATCAGCTTAGAGTTGTAATAATATTATTGAAGTTATTTAGGGTAATTTTGTCACAACTCTAATAATATTATGATAAGCCCCAAAAATGTTCCGGATAAGAATATGAATTTTTTTGCATTATACACGTGAAAGATTATTTGTTGAATGACATAACTTTTATTTATAAACAATTAATTTGCATAAGAAAAGATGTATTCCAAATAATGTTTTAAAATAATTTAAAATGCCTCCAATACGTCGTAGAGTGATAAATTGTTTCTACTTTTTCTGAATTCGGGAAATATATAATAAAAATTAAAGCATATTCCTAACAAAAAACATATTGCATCACCTATAACAGATTTTAAAGCACCAAACGATGTCACACTATTATAACATCAGTATATTTAACGGGAAAAAGTGATCATTATTTATTTTGACTGCTTATCTGGATACACCACAGTTGAAACAGTTTACGCCATATCTGTCTCTTTGATATTTCGAGCAGTAGCAATTCACTTGCAAAGTGCAAGGGAGGAGGGGATAAACACAAATATGTATGCTCCGCACAGGCCTTCGGCAAACAGACATCGCGATAAGGATGTTGTCCTCTGTAAACTTTGCGAGATAAGAACCTTGCAGACAGAGTCCATATTACAAAAATAAAAAAATTAAAAAGTGGGTGGTCTATACAGAATTTCAATAAATATTTAAGCTGTGACCTTCAGCCTTTGTACTTTTGATACAAGTTCATATTTTTACTTATAATATACTAGCTGTTTCCCACGGCTGCTTCGCACGCTTTTCGTGAGCTTTGCCCGTGTATGAGACCTTCTGATTAAAGTAAATTATATTTACAACGTCTATGTAGAGTTTACCCTGTTGCCACGACGAAGACTATCTGTCAAAATGATGTGTTTATAGCCATTGTACACTAATATGTACTTTATTATACAGTGGTCTAACACTCAAGCTTTAAGTCAACCAGAAATTAATTAAAATGAAAAATATACTTAAAAACTTAGCGCCTTCAAATTGTCTTTGGATATTTAATATACGTAACTGTCTCGTGATTGCAGTTTATAATGTGTAGGCACTTTGATGACTTATGTGGCAAGTGACATTAATGGGCATATCATATAAACCTACGTGGAAAGATTAATATACATACAATTTTCATAACGATCTTTCAAGTAGTTTCTGAGTCTATAAAGGACATAAAGCCAAACATTCCTTTATAGACACACACACACACACACACACACACACACACACACACACACACACACACACACACACACACACACACACACACACACACACACACACACACACACACACACACACACACACACACACACACACACACACACACACACACACACACACACACACACACACACACACACACACACACACACACACACACACACACACACGCACGCACGCACACACACACACACACACGCACGCACGCACGCACGCACGCACGCACACAAAATACAAATTACAAAATAGGTCGTGTGGCACATCTAAATAAGGTTTGTTCAGAATGAAACATTTAAACATTTAAGTATTATTTCTATCTCTATAACTAGAAGAGTTGTGTGAGAGATTGATATTTTACTAATTGAACTTCAAGTACTCAAACATTGTATCCCTTTTCACTGCACTGTATCTGTACTACGTACTCTAGAGCAGAGGCTTAATCTTATATACTCCAACATGTCTCAATAACGTGTTGATAGTTGTACTTAAACATTTTACAAGTGAGAGCTGAGAATAACTTTTTAATGTTTGCTTTAGGTAACCAACGATGAATAACTTTGCATCACCTTACCACAATTTCAATATAATCCGTAATTGACTTAGAAGGCACTTCGATTACACGAGAGTTTCAACTGAACTTCTCGAGTTTATCATCTCTTCTGGTATCTCACTCGATTATCAACAACCTGAAATTACATTTTTATACTCACTTCTCTTTAGAGCTTGTTGTGTTATTTTATATTTAAGTCTTGCTATATTGATATTAAACGGAATAAACACTTATAATATTAAAAATCTCATCCGGATATCTACGTTGCTTAGTTATTACCTCCTTCATTGAATCATTCGTTAACACATCCCAGACGTTTGTTCACACTCCAGATGTTTATTATCTTTACTTCAAAATTGTGTAAGTGTCGATGTTCGGTGTAAATGTAACTAGCACACACCTGCATTAATATCTACTAATCGTCTGTTTCGCCTAATAGGCCTCATTAAAGAAATATCACTCCCGTTCCACCATCCTCAACCAACAACTTGTCTGCTGTCAAGATTACGTCATCCATAGAGGAAACTACACATCTTTTTTTGCCACGGCCTTCTCAATACCTTCCTCCTACATTAGCAGCACTATAACAAATTATACTCAACATCCATCTTCTATTTCATTATTGAATTGCACATAAAAAGCTACCATGAATAACATCGATGTTTGTGTTCGGTGTATGATAAAGGTAACCGACGATACCAAGAGCATACAGTGCGATAGCTGCGACAGATGGTTCCATTTTGATTGCCTAAAAAGTATTCTGAGTCCCTCTGAATATAAACGGCTGGCAAACGATTCTGCCTTAAAATGGTTCTGCAACAGAGTGGATTGTCATAAAGATGTTTCTACTCCGGTTCCGGTCACAGGTGTCTTGGAAGACATCCTTAAGAAAATGGATTCGCTTGCCACAAAGGCTGATATTGAACCTATTTCCAACGACATTGCTACTTTAAAGGATAGCTTCGGCAGGCTGTCAAGAGCCTTTTCTGAGATCGAACCGCGTATAAACAAGATTGAAAATGAAGTTAAATACTTATTAGAAGAGTCTCAGAAAAGAAGCGATCTTCTACCTACTGACGACATTTACTCGGAAATAGTTGATCGTACTTCAAGACAGTCTAACGTTATCATCTTCAACGTTCCCGAATGTACTAGCCCACTTCTACCAGAAAAGAAGGCGTATGACTTGGATAAGATTAATAAAATTCTAGTTTCAGTTAAGCTTACTTCTCAGAATTTCACCTTTTTTCGCATCGGCAAACCCTCTACTAAGTCATCCCGTCCTATCAAACTCATTCTGCAGAGTCCAGCAGAAGCAAGATGTTTCTTCAGGAACTTCTCATCTGATCTCCTAGATGGAGTACAACTCTCCGACGTTTCTATCTCTCACGACAGGACTCCTAGCGAACGTAAGACTCTGGACAACCTACGTAAAACTTTGGACTCTCGCATTAAGAACGGCGAATCTGATCTCACCATAAAATACGTCAATGGAACTCCAAAAATTGTAAATAAGCCAAAAAACTAAATTCTTCCGACGGGTTAGCACAACTGAATATTTATTATCAAAACATAAATGAAATTAGGACTAAACTAACTGAAATTCGTCAATCATTAACCACTTGCATACATGATATAATAGTCCTTACAGAAACAAACCTTCTACCTAGCATCGCAACCAGTGAACTCGGCCTATCCTGCTACCAAGTTTTTAGGAGCGACATAGCACTCGACACTACTAATAAGAAGAGTGGTGGTGGAGTGCTAATCGCCATATCTAACAACATCAAATGTGCTGAAGTCCCTGTTTGCACCCCATCAGAGGCTATTTTTGTCTCTATCTGTCTCTCCTACGGCAAGAAAATGCTCCTTGGTGGCGTCTATATTCCTCCGAATAAACCTACAGCATGTTATACTGATTTTTTCCGACTCTCTCGAAGATATTGTCAACATTAATGGGTTTCAAGACATCTTGCTTCTAGGAGACTTCAATCTGCCGAATGCTGACTGGACCTCGATGTGCGCATCACGTGACGGCTCTTTTCAAGTTCTTCAAAATATGGCAACCTTGTTTGGCCTTACTCAAGTCAATAAGATTCCCAATTTCAGAGGTGTAATCCTTGACTTATGTTTCTCCTCTTCTCAAAACATAACAGTCTCTCATGACCCGGATCCGCTGCTTCCAGAGGATATTCACCATCCAGCACTGTCTATGACTATATCTAGACCATTTAATGTCCATAAAAATGTAACTTATCAGGCCAACGTCAAGCTTTGTGACTATGCTAGCGTACTCCAGGACCTACAGGCTCTTGACCTTGCTGACTCGGTTGCTCGGGGAGACGTCAATGAAGCATTCAACGTATTCGTCAACACAATCAAGAAGAGTGTACTCCAATTCTCTCCGAGGACGAAGATGGGATTGTCAGCCTTTCCTAAATGGTTTTCTAAGGAGTTGATCCGCCTTACAATCTTGAAAAAATCTCTCCACAGACGCTACAAATCGACCCTTTCCCAGCTTAGTTATAACCAATTCGCTGCAATAAGAGCACAGTGCAAGTCATTGTCCAACACTTGTTTCAACCAGTACATGAATACAGTTCAAACTTCAATAACTGATAACCCAAAATTCTTCTGGAGCTATATGAAATCGTTAAATAATAACAATGCAACCCCCACTACCATGCATTTTGACGACATCTCATCAAGCTCTGAAAGAGATGTAGCGAACATGTTTGCTGACTTTTTTGCCTCAGTCTTCAATCCGGCCAATGACCCATTTCAATCCAATCGAATCTCCAGCTCATCTATTCACCAATTTTCTACTTGCCGCATAAGTCCATCGGAAGTTTTGAAGACACTCAAGAATCTTGACACTAAAAAAGGTCCGGGCCCCGACTCAATCCCTCCGACATTAATTAAGCACTGTGCTGACGTCATCGCCCGTCCCTTAACCACACTCTTCAACAGATCACTATCAGAAGGAGTATTCCCGGATATCTTCAAAATTGGCCATGTAGTTCCCATCCACAAGAAAGGCTCAGTAAATGATATAAAGAATTACAGGCCCATTACCATTTTACCAATACTAGCCAAAATCTTCGAGAAGATTGTTCTGAGCAGAATCATATTCATGATCAGCAGCAAATTGACCATTAGTCAGCATGGCTTTATCTCAAATAGGTCTACCTCCACCAATCTCGTTCTCTTTCAAAGCCATATCATCGAAGCATTTGAACGAAGGAAGCAGATTGACACCATAGAAATGGATTTCTCTAAAGCCTTCGATAGAGTGTGCCATGAAAATTTGTTAAATAAATTGGGGGCATCGGGATTTTCAGGACCCTTCCTCCAGTGGCTTAAAAGCTACCTACATAACCGGAAGCTGGTAGTGAGATATAACAACGTCCTTTCCAAGGAGTTCAAAGTAACAAGCGGTGTCCCACAAGGTTCCCATCTCGGGCCCATCCTATTCAATTTGTATATAAATGATGTGGTTTCTTCCCTGACTTGCAAACATTTGTTGTTTGCGGACGACCTGAAGCTGTACTCCGTTATATCTTCCGCCTTGGACGTGGCTCAACTTCAAGATGACATTAACAAGGTCGATCGCTGGTGTAGTCTTAACAAAATGTCGCTGAATCTGAGCAAATGTGTTTGCATCTCATTTTATCGCATTTCAAAACCTATATTGCATGATTACTCTGTCAGAGGTGTGCCACTATCCAGAACATCGGAGGTGAGGGATCTTGGAGTGTTCTTTACTTCTTCCCTAAGCTGGGAGCTCCATGTCCAACATATATGCAATAGCGCTCTTCAAGTCCTTGGCTTCCTCTTCCGAGCTTCTAAGTCATTTACTGATCTAAACGTTCTCAAACTCTTGTACTGCTGCCTGGTGAGACCGCACTTAGAATACAACAGTGTTGTTTGGTCTCCTCACCAGCAATATCTAAAAGACAACATAGAGAAGATCCAAAGACGTTTTCTGAGGTTGGTTGGTGTTAGACTAGGATTCCGATATCTGGATGTTCCTGTGCAAGAAGTCTCACGGCTCCTAAACCTACCTTCCATGGAATCAAGGCGTGTCAGTCAGGACTTACTTTTCTTATACAAGCTGGTCAGAGGAGAGTTGGACTGCCCTGATTTGCTGGAAAGAATAAACTTCAGGGTACCTTCTGGCACGAGGTCAAGGGCACTTTTTGCGAAAACCTCAACTAATACCTTATATGCAGCCAATAGCTCACTGTTTCGAGTCCAGCGCCTGAGCAACACACTTCCTGATCACCTAGACTTCTTCCATACCCCGCCCTCGTCATTCAGATCAGCTGTTCGAAGCCTCCAATCGTGACACGTGACCACCTTTGGCTTGTGCAGTGAAGTGCTCTTGAGTGGTGCCTTTAGAGGGCCACCACAACCAGTGCAAGTGGTTTTTGTTATGCATGGCCTGATCAAGGTTGCTTCCGTATTAATTAACTTGTTACATTTCATGCCTAGTTTGTTAGTAGGCTACTGTTACTGATTATTCTTTGTTGTTATCGCTATTGTCATAGTTTATCTCTTGTTTGTGTCATTGTTATCGCTTTAACCACACATTATTCATTTTTGCATATATTTATTAGCTTGTTGTTATTGCAGTTTATTGTTATATTTATTAATTGTTATTGCTTTCTGTTACACCGTTGTTTGTTATTACTTCTAGCTTATTGTTACGTTTACCTACTCGTCATTTATTAGTCGTTAAGTCAGCATCCTGTCTTAATCTTTGCCATTGTACTCTTCACGTTGTTGTCTCCATTATTTAGAAAATATTTTGTTTTGTTTTTGCAATTGTACAATTTAATATTTCTTGTATATCTCTTGTACACCGTCTCAACATTGTGCTACTTTGCTTACTATATATGTATAATGTCCTGATTTAACTATACTGATTGTAAATTGACTAAGCCGTTGGAAGACAAAATAAAATAAAATAAAATAAAATAAAAAACTGAAACGCCAATCAAAAGTGACTTTTTACCTAAATAATTATTAATCACATTATAAGTCAAACGTGCTGTGACAATATATGTGGTATGATAACCCAGTATAATTTCTAATGGTGCGTGATAGCCTAAGAAAATTATATTATGAATGAATATTTAGTGAAACAATATATTGTATTTTATAATATCTGCGAGTCCTTGAATATTTTGCTTTGTTTGCCTGTGGATACTTCAAAGGACAAAATCCTTTCTTATCGCTCTGACCTAGAGGCGCCACTGCATAAACATTTGAATTTATAAACTCAGCGCTTGTCCCAAACTCATATAGTTTTAAAGCGTATCTGCATACATATTAATGCATTTACTTGTAAATGTAGCCTACATTGGAAGGCCGGAGTTATTTTCTGCACTGAATATTTTATCCGTAAACTGAACGCGTTTGTTACAGAATTAGAGATGAAATTGGATACACAATACTTTACATAATCGTGTATAAAAACGAATTTAACGTTTATCCCTTTTTTCTATAGGTCTTTTCGTTCTTACCACTCATAAAGGTATAAGATGTTTAGGAATAATTGAATCAAGGAGGAATATTTAATTTAGCGCTCAAAGTTTTTTATAAATAGGGTAATATTTTATACAAACGGCATACATGTATAACAGATTTACTACAGTTTATTTCTGCGGGCTATAAGTATTAACGGATAGAGTATGGTGTATTCTTGAAAACCTTAATTTAAAGTCTTTCGTAGTTTTTTACCCCTTACCACCATTTCGCTTTAAGGCATCAGGTGTTTAAGATTAATTATATCAAAGAGGAATATTTAATTTAGCTATAGAACATTTTAAATAAATAAATAGGTGAATATTGTATTTAAACGGCTACAACAGATTAAATGTATTTTGTTTCTCACAGTTATACATATTGAATATATATATATAGTACAGTGTATGTACCTCTTATTTTAAATTTACATTTTCTTAATAAATTCAAAGCCTTTGAATTTTAAAGTAACGGTTTACCATAAACCAAAGTTTTCTCGTTGGACACATTTGAGTAAATTTTCAATATAACCGACCCATTGTATACATAAATGAAACAAAACTTCTAAAAAGACTGGAGAAAGCACATAAAAGTAAATAGTTTATTGCAGGTAAAATTCAATTACAATTAATTAATTGCACTGTATGGTCTATCGTATATAATAATATTCATGACATCCATGCAGGTGTAAATTTGGAATAGTATAATTAAAATGATAATAATTTTATGGGAAATAAAACATAAATATAATTATTAGCCATCCTCATTGTCATTAAGGTAGTAATTACGTTTGCTCAGACAGTATTGCCGTAAATACGCGTGTATTCTAAAAGAACGTTGGTGAAATAGGAATTTTGGAGGAGCTGTTATATTCCTAATCACCCATCAATGCTGATGACAAAGGTTTTGCTGTCAAACGTTATTCATGTTCCCAATACTGTCTTCAAGCTAGCGAAGCTGTATGACAAATACAGTACGTACCTGCTTCTCCGTTGAAGCTGGTGAGGTTAGGTTACCGGTGAATCTTGTGAGTTGGAGAGACACCTTTGAGGGTGGTGAAGCAGTGTTTCCGTTAAAGCTAATGATGTAATGATACTCGCGAAACTGTAGTATTAGTATCATTATTATCAAGATTCTATTGAGACAATTAATCGTTAGAACATTGGTGCAGTAATTCTGTCGATAGGTGCCATAAAGTCTAGTTGTATTGAAAGTACCGGTAACCAAAGTGCTACAAATATATGTTTTTTTGGCGTCATATAAGAAATGAAAACGCATATTTTGTATCGTGTGGGTCAATGTATTTGGAAGTTCTCATATCACATTATATCTATTACTTCTTGGCTCTAAATTCCTATTGAAACCTACCGCCGCCATACAGTCTTTGCAATATGCCATTGGTTGCAATATAACAAAACAATATTTATGATTTATTTGATCCGATCATTTGTACTCTATTCGGTAAAAAATGTACCTTCTCCATTGATGTTCCGTTGAGTTCAAATTTTGTATTTACATATTTTGATGACTCCAATTTGAAAATTGCCAATTTGGCAAAATCTTTTGAGTACTAAATTTATGTAATTATGATTATGTAACATTAATTTTATTTTTTTAAACTATTTGTAAACGAGTGAAGAAACCATAACCACCAGATGGGACCTTGAGGAGTATCTGTCAAGCTACATGTGAGATATGGTAACAGAAATGACAAGTCACAGTTATCTGTCAATTTCCATTTCATCACTCAAGTTACGCAGCTGTTGCTTTATAAATAGCATATATTATATCTGAGACACATTTTGAGTACTAGTATGTATCAGGAATGACTTTAAAATGAGAGACACTCAGATAATTTGAGAAAATTACGGATTGCATGTATGAAAATTGCATTTACTTATTAAGGAAATATATGACTTTTATGTCTATATCGTTTCAGATTTTTACCACTTCTATTTTCCCATTCCGACCTCCGCCTAAACTAATGTGGCTGACGATCGACATACAAGTATTTCTTAAAGGAAAAATAATTTATCGATTTCATGAAAAAAAAGGAACAGTTTATTTCTTTTATACAATGCAGATTGGCTCTAGGCTCCTGGATTATAATATCAAAATATAGGAATTTTTTTCAAGATTTTAATTCATAAAAATTGATCAGGAACCATGTATGTGTGGAACATGATTTTGCTTCTAGCCCTAGCATGTACCTAAACTCTTGCACTGTTTGGATTATTCGTTCTTTAGATCGTCAATGGAGGACAAAAACTGACATTTTAATACAATGTAGTACAACATTGCAGATATAACTGCCATCTTATATTGAAATAGACTAATTACTATTAGACTAATGCATTGTTGTTATTATCAACTGAGAAGAGAAGGGCTCCTTCCAATGAGTTCGATTTAACAATTTAAATGTCATCTCAATAAGAATTGGACATTTGCTTCACTTTTGTTAGTTCGGATGTGACGTGTTTGTGCCCTTGGCTCATGTGCAGTGACACGCGACTGTTAATTTTCTGCAGTTTGGACTTTAAGAAGTTCGTTAGGTATCACTTAATAATTATTTTAACTCTGGGTGGTAGTCCATTATCACATTATTATAGTTTTTTAACGTCTGAGGGTTTTATTCACACCTGAAGAAGAGGTTAGATGTCAATTCACGAAACATAGTGTTGTAATTTTGGTATATGTTATAATGATGGTAAATACCCGGAATAAATTAATAATTATTATGATATTTTATACTACAACTCCTGCTAATTATTTTATATGATATGGAAACTTCCGTAGTAACAGTGTTATTCCTTTCCATGTCAAATCTAATAACTAGCTACCATACGCCCACCATAAAAATGCTATTGGATAGATTTTTAGTTCAATATTTAAAATTATAATCCTGCTTTAAAGTACCCTCTTCATTTTCATGTGAACATATCACTTATTAAGGGTGACACTTACAAAGTGTTTATGCTAAAAGCAGGGCGACAATGTGACTCGTCTCTGATGTCACAGTTAAAAAACTTTTCCAATCACATTTTTGCGCCACGAAATATCTCTGGCACTGGAAACTCAATTGGATTCGCTTCAGTAGTACCTTTCAAACTTATAACACATCTTTGTGACAGAGAAGTGCGTTCTTTACGCCGCATGAAAGTATTGGATATCGAACATTATATTTCATCCTGAAGAATTCTGGAATTTGTTTCAGTAAACAAACTTTTCTAGTAAGATTTTTAGATATATCAAAGAATGGGGAATGGTGATCATAATTTCCATTGGTATTTTGTAGATGGATATTTAGTAATATTGAATACAATTTTAATTTAGACACATATAATATGATTTCAAATTACGAAAAGACAACCGCGTATTAACTACTTTTCTTCCAGCTTTGGCGAGTAAACAATTTTTTAAAACGAAATTTAACACTAAATAGCGAGATATAAATTTGGTAGACTCGTTGTGCAATCGGCTTAGAGTTGTAACAATATTATTGAAGTTATTTAGGGTAATTTTGTCACAACTATAATAATATTATAATAAGCCCCAAAAATGTTCCGGATAAGAATATGAATTCTTTACATCATATACGTGAAAGATTATTTGGTGAATGACATAACTGTTATTTATAAACAATTAATTTGCATAAGAAAAGATGTATTCCAAACAATGTCTTAAAATAATTTAAAATGCCTCCAGTAATTACGTCGTAGAGTGATAAATTGTTTCTACTTTTTCTGAATTCGGGAAATATATAATAAAAATTAAAGCATATTCCTAACCAAAAATATATTGCGTCACCTATGACACATTTTAAAGCACCAAACGATGTCACACTATTATAACATCAGTATATTTAACGGGAAAAAGTATTCATTATTTATTTTGACTGTTTATCTGGATACACCACAATTGAAACAGTTTACGCCATATCTTTCCCTTTGATATTTCGAGTAGTAGCAATTCACTTGCAAAGTGCAAGGGAGGAGAGGATAAACACAAATATGTATGCTCCGCACAGGCCTTCGGCAAACAGACATCGCGATAAGAAGGGTTGTCCTCTGTAAACTTTGCGAGATAAGAACCTTGCAGACAGAGTCGTCGTGCCCATATTACAAAAATAAAAAAATTAAAAAGTGGGTGGTCTATACAGAATTTCAATAAATACTGAAGCCGTGACCTTCAGCCTTTATACTTTTGATACGAGTTAATATTTTTACTTATAATATACCAGCTGTTTCCCACGGCTGCTTCGCACGCTTTTCGTAAGCTTTGCCCGTGTATGAGCCCTTGTGATTCAAGTGAATTAAATTTACAACGTCAATGTAGAGTTTACCTTGTTGCCACGATCAAGACTATCTGCCAAAATTATGTGTTTATAGCCATTGTACTCTAACATGTACTTTATTATAAAGTGGTCTAACACTCAAGTTTTAAGTCAACCAGAAATTAATTTAAATGACAAATATACATCGAAACTTAGCGCCTTCAAATTGTCTTTGGATATTTAATATACGTAACTGTCCCGTAATTGCAGTTTATAATGTGCAGGCGCTTTGATGACATCTGGCAAGTGACATTAATGGGCATATGGGCATAGCATATAAACCTACGTGGAAAAATTAATATACAATCATAATGATCTTTCAAGTAATATGTGTGTATATATATATATATATATATATATATATATATATATATATATATATATATATATATTGTTCGGGCAAGTTCAATGACTAGTTAAGGGATGTTCGAATACCAATTCGAATACTTTAAGAGATACTCTAATAAGTATTCTTAATGCGTTATTTGAACCTTCAGGTGCAATACTAACTATTAATGGCCAAATCTACTCACTATGAATCGTTCGAATGATTTCATTCATTCATGTGGAGAGTTCTCCACAGAGATAAAAACGTGTTAAATGTTTCAATTTAAAGTTATGTATTAATTTTAATGTATAAATTAATGTACAAGTATCAAAATAACTTGTAACATTATTTGTTGAAGAAATCGTCTTAATTCTTACATTAGACTTATATGGTTTATTATAGATTAATGGTTTAACCCTTTGAAATAAACCAGTAACTTTCCTTATTAACACTTTAAGAATTCATAAAGAAAAAATCACAACAATGAAACTGCATTATTAATAATGTCATCGACAGGAAATAGTAATAAATAATCCATCTCTTTTAAGAAAACAGACACAAATAAAACATAATTAGTAATTGAATTATTAGTGTTTGGTACTATTCAGTACAGTAGTTAAAATAATTTTTAATAATTCGATTAGTTTGTTAAGTATTAGAGTATTGGAATAGAACGGATTTATCCCAAGTAGTGTATATTATGTTTCTATTCGAATGCCCCATTGTTCGTATATGTACGCCAATCTTTTTAAACCAGGCTTAGTAAATACAAAATATATCCCGTGCAGTTAACCACATACATTTTAACACTCCCCCTTCATAGTGTGAATCTCTTCTAGATTATCTCTAGCCCTTCTTTCTCCATGTTACCTTGTACAACAAAGACCTTCACGGTTCTTCGAGTCCTAGGAATTCTCATATAGATTCTCTAACAAGACACTAACAAATTAAACAAAGTAACTAAAACTGGCTCGAAATTCTAGCTTGGTAGATCACAGAATGATGTAAAATGCACTACACACTCTATTCCCTAAATATATATGTTTGCGAGTAATCAGTCAATCTATATTCCTGTAGTTCTTTAGTAGAAAGCAGGAGTAAAAATGAAGACTAGGATGAATTGGCTTTTGTTTTCCCATGAACAGCAAATACTCAGTCTTTTGTGATGGAGAACATATTTTACAAGCTGTGTATGAACACAAACATTTACTAGGGTGTACACAAAATGTACACAATGGTTTTTCTTTTCTGACGACAAATATGTTTTTAAAACGTATATTCATTTTAACTTTCTTAAATATTTTATACCATGCATCTTACCTAATCGATATCCAATTTCGATAAATCTAGATTTGAACATTGGAAGCAGCATCGGTACATCTGCCCCCCTTATTACCCCACCAACGAAAAAGCGGAAGTGTACCTGCCCTAGGAGAAGATAAGAAACTTGCGTGATTTCTTGTTGTGGTTTAGTAACTTAACTGTATCTTTAAAGGACTATAATCTCAAATGAGGGAAGAAGACAAGAAACAGTTTTTCGTATAAACGTAGATACACGATACACAACACTAATTGCTTGACTGCGTTTGCATAAACACTGTATGGTGATAAACTAACTGCATAAACTATCAGTAAGCTCTGCAATAATTGCCAATCAGACGATCGGAAATAAGCTTTAGAGTTTTTACGTAACTTGGAGAGGCACATTTTCAGATTTCCTCATTTCCGGTGCGAAGCAATTCTCTCTCTCTCTCTCTCTCTCTCTCTCTCTCTCTCTCTCTCTCTCTCTCTCTCTCTCTCTCTCTCTCTCTATCTCTCTCTCTCTCACGCACACACAAACACGCGCGCACGCACATAGACACTGAATACAATATACTTAATGGAGAATACTACAAAATTATTACACTCTTCCAGTGATACAAGCGGATTCTGAGTTAACATGTTTTTATGCTCTTCTACCTAATAAAGCTTCAAACTTTATAATATTCTTCTTATATCGTCTAAACAACTCGCATATATGAAATCTAAATATTTATGCAACGTTAACCTAGATTTTAGTCATGCATTAGTTTAGTCATTTACCTGAAGAAGAGATGAGATTGCAGATCTCGAAACGTAGTGTTACTGATTGTATTGTATCACTGAACGATGGCAAATGTCCGGATATATCCTGTTTCATAAAGTTATTGAAAGATTTCCTTGATAAGAGGGCTAACTCTACAGTAGCGTCGGAAAAATGTCACTCGAAACAGAAGTGCTTATATACGTGGGAAGGTTACGAAATTGCGAGCAAAGCCGTGGGTAACTGCTAGTTTTCTCAATAAGTCGAATAAGTCATGTTTTAAGTAAAATCAATTTAGAATAAAATAAATTCCGTTAGTTTGTTTAATATAATATTAGTTCTCGTTAAAATATAACATTTTAAAGAATCATATATAACAACCACATACCGTACATATACAAAGGTATGGTCACACATACTCGTATAGACTACTTTGATTTGTGACTATTGGCTTTCATCTATTAACATAAGGTTCGCGCCATTTGAAGAATTGCACACACAACGATACATTTATACATTTAATACAATTTCCGCTTGGAAAATGGAATGTTCTGGGTTTTACCTGTTATCACGGATAAACATCCGGAACGTTCAATTCACAATTGATGCCAATTCCTGGATACGCAAATTAAGTTTTACTGTGTATTCTCGTATTGAAATTTATTCATCAAATTCTATAAACCATTTATATAATTTTATGGATACATTTAATTTATTACATAGAATTATAAATTATTTCTTCCTGACAAAAGGATATTTTCCTTAACAAAAGATCCAAAATCTTATTGTTGGTAGTGGAGGCATTGAGTAAGTAAACCACATCTCTTAAGAGTTTGTGAATGGAAACTAAAAAACTGTTTATCATAATGAAAATTTAAACCTATCCAGTATAATTTCTGTATTATAATCACTACATTTTAAAATATAAACGTGTTTAAAAACACTTGGAACAAGAAAACCTTTTAAACCAAATCCTTAATTATTAATTTTTAATTGTTTGACAGTTTTACAGTACAAATAAAATAAATAACGTTGCTAATTACTTAATATGCTATGAACATTCCTAACAATGACGTAGCGCATGAACATAATTTAAAAATTTCCCTAGCCCTTAAAAAATATTTAACAGATTTTCAAATGGTTATAGTTCGATTATGACGTAGTACATTCTGTAGAATCTCATCTTGAAACCATTTTTTACATCTCTGACAGTTTCTGAGTGGTTTCCGAACTAACCGCTTTTAAAAAGAAATGTTCTTGTATTAGTTCTAGAAACTATCACTTCGTACATGATTATGTTTTATTGCCAGGTTACGTCACATCGACCTCTATTACCGATATATACAACATACATAGAAGTTTCAATTTTTATTTATAATCATATAATTTTCTCACGTTTAATTTCGTTACTATGTTACTTCCTTTATAAACTATTACACACATATTATTACAAGTCATATACTAATATTATGATACGAAGTACAAATCACATTCTTATCTTCAGTCATTTATAAATGCGCCTAAATAAATTTCCTTAATTGAATGCATGGAAATTCTTGTAGAGAAATAAAAATGTGTTTAATTTTTGTCTGCCTGAAGGCGAGTTGTTTTTAAGAGAATAGCTCTAAAATTTAAAAGTTAACCCAAACAAAACTTACATTGTGAAGTACAAACGTAAAAGAGCACTCTAATGCACAGTCCAGCAAGTATGGCGGCTAAGCAATAGAGGAGATAACTTAGACAAGAAAAGGTGAGCGTCTTGAATGGGTGACGACTGAACGATCCTGTCCTTGCAAGTATGTTGCCTGCTTGGCCCTTGGTAGTGTGGTTCGGAGGCTGTAGTAAAACGATCTTGAACTGTACCTCATAAGAACAATATTAAACTTCAACTACTTTTTGGAAAATGTATCATTTCAAATACATACATTAATACTCATCAAAACAATTCAAAAACGTTTTGCCAAGTGTAACGTTTTGAATATTTAAAAGACATAGTACAATATAAATTGACAGTTTTTTTCTGAATAACTTTAAAAAATATTGTTTAAAAAAGTGTTTGGATACATTTTAATGTTATCTTTAAAAATAGACATCTCCTATGATTATACGAAAAGAAAATACGGATGTATAATTGTTTGACATTTACAATTGTCATGACGCAAAAATACAAAAACAATATCGTCCCCAGTAAAGCCGGCACTTACGCCACTGATCTCCAGGTTAAGTGTTAAATAAAAAAGAAATTACATCGTTTACCTCTACCCCTACCTTTACCTCTACCTCTACTTGTACCTCTACTTCTACATCTTACCTTTACTTCTACCTCTACCTCGACATCTACCTTTTACCTCTACTTTACCTCTTCCTCTATCTCTACCTCTACCTCTTAACTCTACCTCTTACCACCACCTCTTACCTCAGTGACACCTATACCTCTACCTTTACGTCTACCTATATTTATACCTCTATCTCTCTTACTTCTACTTCTACCTCTTACCTCTACTTCTATCTCTACCTGTTACCTCTACTTCTATCTCTACATCTACCTCTACCTCTGACGTATACTTTTACCTCTACCTCTACATCTAACTTTTATCTTTACTTCTACCTCTTCCTCTATCTATACCTTTACTTCTACCTCTATCTATACTTCTACCTCTACATCTTCATTTTAATTCTAATTCTGTCTCTAACGCTATGCATCCTTCTATCTCTACGTATACGTTTACCTTCACCTTTACCGTTATCTCTAACTTTACTTTTACCTTTACAAGAAGATCGAGGAGGAGAAGCGTCTGACCTCGCCCTCTCTCCTGTCTCCGAAGGACGTGTTGGACAGCTCTCTCATACACCTAGTGTACAGGACTGGAGCTCCGCCAAGCAACAATCATCGATACTTGGCTGAATTTATAAACATATTTATTTTTAACTTTAGAAGATTTCTCCTTCTTGTGTCACGATTATATATTAAGTGTAGATCATGTTTTGAATGTTGTAAAGTGATTAGACGAATCACACTCAATAACTCAACACATGATCAGCCAAACTACTAGTACACGGTCGTTACAGTTATCAGGAACGATATATTACGGTATCAGGGTTACCAACCAAATGCACATTACAGCAGCAATGTTCTCAGAGCCGGTTAATTGATAGCAATCACTTGTTCTAGCCTGTTAATTGGTGCAGGCTCCATTCCTCAGCATTGATCGCCTAACCACAGCGTAACTTAGATGTGCTTCATCAACGGAAAATTACCCAAGTTTTAGCCACACCACGCTCAGGAGCCGTTCATCAATAAGTGTGATTTAGTGGTCGGTTGTGCCCGATACGGGGCTTTGTTCACCTTGTGAGTCGTGAATGTGTTATTAAACAACAAAGTTACACTTTTATCAGTCAAACGACTTTTTACTTTTAACGTCTAAATATAAAATTTCACAAATTAATAAATACTGCTTACAATTCAATTTTAAAGCAATATTCTCAAAACTTACTAGCCAAATTCTACACAAAGTTAGGAAATTTTTAGCCAAATCTTAAATTTCCCCATATCATGTTCCCATGAAGCCTGTTAAATACTTTTCTGTCCATACCCACCGTCCCTTTGGAAAATAGTGTCATACTGTGAATAGGGTATTAAAATTGTGTTTACGGCTTGTGTTACATTCCTGTACAATATTAGTTCAGTGAAAATTAGTAAAATATTTATGTACAAACAGATCTAAATTCAATGTGTACACCTCATGTATATAATAGATTTAAATTATACAATAAAACTTTAGAAGAATGCTGAGAACCAATATCTACCAGGAATTATAGAGCTTTTATTTTTAAGAAAAAATGGCTCTGAATTAAAAAAAACCTAAACAAAAACTGATGGTACGACCTTAAGAAGTGTGTACGTAATAGAGCATTTTAATGACGTAGTGCAGCAAGTATGCCGGATATCGCAATTTCATTTTGCCTGCCAGTGTGATGTAAAATTTATTTTATGTGTAATTTATCTGCCTGTTCCACACTTCCGGTGCCCACTCGGCGATAAATAACAGTCAATCTGTTGAACCGGAGCTGTAATCGTGATGCGTTATTTATTTTCTTACTCAGTTGTTCCACCGTGCTTAGAGAGCGTGTCTATCACATCGTAGTGCACTCGGTTGTGCACCTGGTGAGACAAAGAGAATACCTTTCAACTTATATTACACTTTATTCTGTAGTCTAGGTGTTTCTGATGTCGAAACGATGCAAAGTGTTCATTTTGAGCTTCTGCGTCACTGACTTTTTTATCTCTTCAGACGAACATGATTCCAGATTTTAAGAATCAAGTCTGCAACAGTGTCAGATCCCAGATGCTGCATTAAGAGAAGGTGAACTGGAGATTTTTATAGTTTTAAATTTTCAGATATTTGATATTTTGTTATATATTAATGTTTTACATTATCTATATAATTAAAAACGAATGTTTATCTGTATTTCCTTCATAGAATCGTAAACTATGTGACCGATCATTATAAGAATTTGTATGTTTATGTATTTTTCCACGGAGAAGTTTTATATGCTATGCCCACGGATATAATTCGCCACCAGGCTGCGTTGCAAAAGATAACGGTTTTCAAAGCGCCTGCACATTATAACACAGCAATTAAAACACAGTTACGTATATTAAACGGTCAAATTATATTTGAAGGCGCTAAGTTATGATGTACATATATACTTTATTACTATATTTTTGGTTGAACTTAAAGTTTGAGTGTTAGAACACTTTATAATAAAGTACATGCACGTGTACAATAAACTTTTGACAGATTTTCTTAGTGACATCAAGGCAAACTCTACATCGGCGTTGGAAATATAATTCACTTGAACCAGAAGTGCTCATACACAGGCAACGGATACGAAAAGCGTGCGAAGTCCCTTTTATCAGCTAGTATCATATATGTTTTACATTATTATTTACATATTGACGTTCCGAAATTATCTGGTTTTTATTTATTAGTAAATTTTTAATATTTGTTGTTATTGAATTAAATCTGTTACATATTAAACAATAACTTTTGTTATGTTTGTTCTTTATTAATAGTTTATGGTGTGCTGCTGCATGTATTTGTATGTATGTTACTCGAGTTATGTAAGTTTTAGTTATTACGGATAGTGATTGGATTGTGCACTAAGAGAACGGAACTGTTCAGACTGCCAAAGTAAAAATTATTTTTATTGAGTTATGCCAAATTACATCCCGCGCGTGCCTATAAGGTGCTTTGGAAATGTAGGTAAAATTACAAAATTTAAATGTTGCATGAAATTTATTATTTGCATTTATATATTGAAAATACATATTTATATATTGAATGTTTTGAATTTGAACTTTATTCCTTGCAAAATTCCTAGTAGTTTGAATTCATTTAGTTATTACTTACTCACTATTAAATTATATACCAGATAATGCCAATTTCATTTATTTCAAAGTTGTTCATTTTGCTTTTTCAAGAGTAAACATTTATACCCATATACTTCTTGTTTAACTTGTAATGTAAACGCTAAGTTATACTAAATGATTGAGTAAGGATGTTACTAAGTTTGTCCTCGGAGGAGGTAAACAAACCGAGACAAACTCAGAGACAAACTGTGTCGAACTGAGGAGTTGTCGTCAGCTACTTGGAGACTTTCACAAACTCGCTCGCGTATCTACTGTAACTACCAAATAAGTCAGTTTCCTGCAGCCATTGTGCATCCTGGAACAGAGGTAACAGTTCTACACTTTTTATATGCCTAACATTCTCTTCTTTTCTTTTTTGTTATTTTTTGTAAAAAAGGAAACGCCGATCCCATTTAGTCCTTATTCTGACCGTTCTCATAGGTAACTGGCCACATATATCTTACATATCCTTGCGTATGTGTTACATATATATATATATATATATATATAACATATTTTTAACGTATTATTAAGATGGTAATTTGAAAGGATAACAGGAATTCGGACATCTGACATCGTTATCTGTTACAGGAATAGAACACTTCGTTTCGGGAATTGGGATCTATCCTCTTCTTCAAGTCTTAATACTTAAAGCAGAGTGACGGAACAAACAAAGGGTGCTTTGTGTACCTGATAACGTACGCTAATAGTTGACTAAGTGAACAAAACAAGCTGCATTACGCTGTAATCTAAAGTGGAACAATTGCCTGTGTTCACCCTAAGAATAATATCAATTTATAACGGAGCAGCTCTCGATGGGTCTTCGGTCCACATGAAAACTTTCACCAAGTGTTCGGTGCATTATTTTGTATACTCTTTGCAATGTTCATGGGCTCGATGCGCTTGCTTTTTCCACGGTAGAATACTACTTGCTAAGATAAGTGAGTGCTCGTCCATGTAGTTTTTCCCCTCAGCAACTGAAAAAGTAGTGCCACAATGTGAAGGAACCAAAATCCCCAATACATTCAATGGTTTTGATTCGTCACTGGGACCATCTGTAGTAAAAGTGAGATAGTACTTTTATCCTTGACATTCGTAATTCGACACTAATCAGGTAATAATACTATTTTCTTAAAGTGGAATACTACTTTCAAATTCCTTATTCGGGTAATCTTAGGACTCAAAATAATTAAAAAATAGGTTGAAATAAAAAGTGTTACATTTATTAAAATGATTTAATTTAAAAAAATGGAGGTTATCATCACTTTAAACGTTTCTATTTATCTAAAATGACAGTGGTGTGAAATCCTTTGTAATTCAGAAACATAAATAGGCTAGGTAAGTTGTGTGTTTCTAACAGTTCATACAGTAAAGTGTAATTATAAATAAACAAAAATATATTTATGAAAAGCATTTCTCAGTTAAACTGTTTTTTCAGAACAATTTATTTCTTATTAAATAACACGATTTGCAATCAAACTTAAAATAAATACGTTACAAATAACCCATACAAATTAAAGATAAAATAGGTATTTTAATATTTTTAAGCTACATTACGTCCGAAAAATTCAAAAGTTTGAAGGCTCGAGGAGTTACACCAAATTTTAGACACTCAGGGAGACTGTACGATACGGGACCAAAAAAGACAAACAGTTTTTCCGAATTCCCGTGTCACTCCGGGAAAGTGTAACTCCCGATCATGACGTGAGCATCTTCCCGGTATGTGAGTCTCTCACTCCCACAAGTACTGGAGGTTCCTTGATGGATAGAACCTTGTGGACCACGCAGATGTTAGTATCCAGCATGTTTAATCCATCGACAGCATGTTGAGATCATTCCGATAGATAGACAGACACCATGATCGAAAAGCCTAATATTGAAAATCAATTTTGAATCGAATAATTAAAGGACAAACATCTATACCACCATCAATTTATCCATCCATACAGACTTTCATATTTTTATGTAATTGTGGCCAATTAATCCAATAAAAATGTTATTGCGTATATTTGTAAGTACATATCAGATCGATTATGCTAAAATATTTAAGCAATGTACAAAGTAATAATTGTGAGTAACATATAGACCACACGCTTCAGTTTCAAATTATGGCCATTATAAAGGACGCGGTAACAGCATTTTTCAGAAGAGGAAGAGATTAGATTCCTTTATCCCGAAACGTAGTGATATTCATGTTACTTAGGCACCATTGAATAATGACAAATATCCAAAAAAATATATTACCTCCCCAATCCTTCCATCGCCATAAACTGAGTGTAAACAATGAAATGATGTTTGATCGGTTGAAAATGATAAATGATTGCAGATATTACGTTCCTAGGTACAAAAACCTACAAACAATAAATAATGCAAGTTACGAAAGTAACAGTTTTGAATTACTGTACATAAAGATTCCAAATGTTGTTTTTCTTTTGGTGAGAGCTGTTGACAACACAAATGAATACATTAATATATTACAATGTTACTTATAAGCTAACAATTATGTTAGACTAATTATTTAAATGGCCCTCTATATTTAAATATTTTGTATCTCTTATAAGTTAGACTGTATCCGATGCTGTTAAGTCCATGGACAATACATATCTAATTCATTGTTCATTACATTAAAATTCTTAAAAAAAGTAAGTACATAAATAATGACAAGTAATTTAAATAAATTAACGTATTTATTTGGTTACAAGTTAGTTGAATATACATATCAATGTATGAAAACTTATAAATAAAGTAATATCCCTTTTTCCGATAACTAATAAAATATATCTATCGGCTTACATGAGCTGTTCACTGAAGCTTGGGATCATCTTCTTGTTCCATTGTGTAGTTATAAAGTCGACTGATAATGTTGAAAGATTGGCTTGATTGTACGGCGTTGACGTAACATCTGCTGCGTTATTAGAATATAATTACTCTTAATTCAATATGCATAAAATGTATAACAAGTAAATATCATGACAGAAATGATCTCAACTGACTCTCTAAAAATAATTAATTGCTCTAGTGATTAATTATCAGACAAATCCACTAACTAACAAAATAAAACCATTTAGATTTCCATATTGGACATCACCTGTTCTGCCAACACCAAATATTACAATCCTTGGATTTCCATATTTCAATATATAACAGACTGGCGTTTTAATATTACATGTAGTTCAAAAACCCGTCCACAACTCAAATCTGTTCTGTTGATAATTAAAGAAGTCGGTCATTTTAATCTAAATTAAAACGGAACTAATTGGGTGCGAATTTCAAAAATATACTTACGTGTCATCCCAAAACATACAATCATGAGAGACTTTAATATTTCACGAAGTTTAATATTTACAGGTTGACGTATTACTATTGTTATGTCTACTTCACTAGGCGTCCTATACAATGCCCTTCTTGCAGTATTGTTAAATGATATGTACAATAATATTGTTCCCTTGTTAATGTAACAAAATGATTTCACATGTACAAAGGTAAAACCACAAATATTTGACTCCAATGCCGGAAAATCTACATACGTGTCAACGTCACACTAAACAAATTCTGAGATTTCCATATTTCACGTTGTAAATGACAGGTTGACATATTATTGTTATGTCTATCTCACAAGCCGTGCCATTGAAGATTTTCTCAACGTAGTTTTATATGCCATTAAATTAACGTTATGGTACTTTTTCTTTCGCTAACGTAGCTTAATTACAATATAAGAGGGTTGTATTTTGGGAACTGGATAATAGGAGGTTCAATAACCTAATTGAAACCAATTAGGTTAGGATTCTTTTTGATATATTACAACCCGTAGTTTATTATTTTCTATTATTTTCATTTTATATTTTTTTATTGATTACATGAATTTACTGTTGAGCAAATTAACGCAGCCAAAAAATGTTATTAAATGGAACATAAATTTAAAAGTGAGTTACCGTATCTACCAATTATTTACATTGCTTAAGAAGATATAGGTAGTCCATTTATGACGAAATAAATTATAGCATAAATAGCTGATACTGCAGTATTAAACTTCAATAAAACTTCAGAGGTGAAATACTGAACTGAGGTCAGTTGTTAGATCGACCTCATGAAATATCTCTTTGACAATCTTTTCCTTTGTTCTGGGCTCCCGCCTAAATCCGATTGAGTCTGTGGAAGTAGACAATGAGATCAGAACTACTGACGCTAGCCGCTGCAATCAGCTGATGCGCTGGATCAACAATCAACTAAGCTGACTTTTACACACTACCGATCTCAACACTGCTGACGCTAGCCGCTGCAATCAACTGATGTGCTGGGTCAACAATCAACTAAGCTGACTTTTACACGCTACGGATCTCAACACTACTGACGCTAGCCGCTGCAATCAACTCAACTAACAACTAAGCTGACTTTTACACACTACCGATCTCAAAACTACTGACGCTAGCCGCTGCAATCAACTGATGTGCTGGGTCAGCAATCAACTAAGCTGAATCTTACACACTATCGATCTCAAAACTACTGACGCTAGCCGCTGCAATCAGCTGATGCGCTGGTTCAACAATCGGCTCAGCTTTTACACACTTCTGCGCTCAGAACTACTGCCGCTAGCCGCTGCAATTAGCTGATGCGGTTAATCAACAATCGGCTTAGTATTTACACACAACCGAGGTGAAAAGATCTGATAAATTTCAAATCTGTCTCAATCGTGACTCTCCTAATATAAATTAACAGATGAATGTTATTCAACTTTATTATAATTATTCTTTAATATTTATTCATCTTAATTTATTAAAGACATTGGTAAGTTGGCAGATTTGTACAACATGTATCTAATTTTGTTAATTTGCCACATAATAAGTTGTTAAATCTTTTACAAGAATAGTATAAGTTTCTTGCTAACAATAGTAAACCAAAAATAAGTAATGAAAATAGTAATAATTCCAAGTCATCAACATTATAAGTGAATAGTAATCTGGTGGATGGCATTTTTTGTATTTACGTTATAGAATGATCGGGAAAACAGCGGGCGTCAGTGAAGGAGGACTCGAGTAACAAAGATATATATCCATTAAATTACATTCAATATTGAGAATATCTTCAATATCCGCTTCTCCTTTATGCCTTTCTGAGCCTGTTCGTTATTTTATTTTGTTTGTTCTTGAACACAGTTATTTACACATGGTCCGATTTAACTTTTTATGTTATTAACAGGGAAAAGTTAAGAAAATACTTATAAAAAATAAATATTCTTTATTGTAGAAATTGTATTCTGGTGAAGAGGAAGAAACACACATTGAAAGTGGATTTTCAATTCTGAAATTAAGCTGATTCAAAAGAAAATACATTTTTAATTGTACTATAGAACATTCAATTTGATATTTGCTGAACGTTAGCGAAGGTTGGAAAACTTTCATTTCCGCACGCCTGTCTATCTATCTTCCCAGATGATATATTGAAAAAAAAAAACTGGTCTGTATACTTGAAACTATGCATAATGCTTCATTTTATATGAAGATTACTGAGTTCAATGATTTTTTATGTCACTCCATGAAATTTTTCTGTACGTTAGTGAATGTTTTTACAACGAGAAAATATCAAAATAAATAAATTTTGAAAGTAACCCAATAGACTCATAAGAGATTCAACCATACGACATATTAACACATGTAATCTAACTGTTTCAACACATACAACATAATTTTAAAGTAAAATGGTGTGTAAAATTGTTAGGCCTATTTTAACACTGATATGAAACCCCATTGAAAAAAGCTGAATGTAACAAGTTACCAAGATATCAAGAATGATTTTATATTTAGATTTTAAATTTTGCATGCAACTTCATTTCTACAAAAATGAGTTATGTAATGCGTGTCAAGTATTTTTTTGTATGTTTTTCCGTAGCACATCTCGAGAACAAATTAATTAGATGTAAAATTTTGCATGCTTAATGTCTGTTGAAGACCGTTACGACACGTAATATATTTAATTTAATTATAGATTAAGGAATACAGCTATTGTTTTGATTGTGTTGAACAGTAGGTTTTCATTAACTCAACGTTACCTAAGGATAATACATATTAAATAATTTTACTGTCTAAACTATTCGTTTAAGGAAGCTCTTGGTTTTAAATGTGAGTATAAAACGCTTCTTGTTCAATTAAAACAAAATATCCATTCGTATTATAGATTAAACATAATAAATTTAGTTCCGAACGGTTCAAGAAATGCGTCTTAAACTTCAAGTATATCAATTGCTTATAATTGTTTTTGAAATTTGTGAGAAGAATAACTAAAATTAGGTTTTTAATGAACAATTGTGAATAAAAGTGATTCCTAAAGGTATACATATGTTTATTGCAAATAGTAGGATTCCGCGTTACATGTTTCTCTGAGGTTTTTGTGAAATTTCAAGTCACTGCGCATTCGTAGTGAACAGACCATACATAAAGAAATTTTTAAGTACCCCGCTATGTAAAAATGAACTTTCATGCAAAATTGAAAGCCTGCAGGTGAAAGCTTTTTTGAGATGTCTTAAGGACAACTAAGTTACATGTATTACGCTGTCAAATAAAAGTCGACGACGAAAAAGCTCAAAAAACGAACAATTTACATAGCTTCTTTATCAGAGGCACCTGACTAAAAAAAATCTAAAATGTAGTGTAATCCAGGTGAGTTGACATTTTCATTGCCTCATCAACTGTACAACTGAGTGCACTAATGTTACTGTCACGATCTATAAGCACGGAGGAGCAACCGAGTTTGATACAAACAATACAGGGTGTCCCACGAGTAACCTCTCAGGTGGTTTCCTCTCATAAAAATAATGTTTTTATGGCGTAAAAGATAGTTGTAAATTTATTGACTTTTATGTATAATGAACTGAAAATTGAATAAAATACGTCCCAGACCTGTAAGACCGGCCATTTTTGAGGTATCAGACAAAGTATGCAATATTCGATCTCGAAAACATTTTTGTTTAGATCCGAAGTACATTAACTTCATGAAATGGATAATAACCACGCAAAATCTATAACCAAAACCCTGTATAGCCATAATGGATTCTCGCTGTTATTATTTACCCAATGTAAAAACGGTAATATTTGTACAAAATAGCACATACATAAAAATTACAGTTCCAGCTAAAATATTTCCACTCCTAATTTTGGACATTGGATTAGATAATTGATTTAGACAGCCATTTACCTTTGGACAGGCACATTTGGGAGTTTTTAAACAGCCTAGAAATAAGGCCCGGACTCCATTCCCCAGGGACCACGCACGCCTTTCTGCGTTTTATTGACGTCTTGTGTCTCATGTGGGAAACAGGATTCAAGGCTTTACTTTTGAAACAGATGCTGTAACCTTCAAACAATTTAAAGTCGAAAAACACAAATACAAACACTTAACTTAGTATTTTAGTCTCAAAACCTCATTTACTTGAAAGTCTACATTATTGCACTTATGATGTTCCATTACAGCCTAAAATATATTTGATATTGTTGCCAAGCCAATTTCAAACATTGTGAGTTATCATGAGACAATTTTCCAGTTCCTGATTGCTTTCCATCTGTTAGAACAAAAGCGGCATCAGTCAGGCGCCGGAACAGTAATGTTCGTGGAAACGATGGAAACATGTTGCCATCAGAAACAAGACGCTGCAGTGGACCAGCTGTCTGTTCTCAATTACATTTACTTTTATGATTTTATGGAATTTAACTCTTCTGATTATTTTGTTATATTATAATGTACTCCGTATTTTATTTATTCTTTATAAACTCGAAACTGTGTTGATTTATACTAATAAAAATTTATACTTTATTGGCTGAGCGTTAACACAGCTTGTAACTAGTGTGGCTGGAAAAGTATACTTCTGTCCGTCCGCACTATATCACGAAAATGAACTGACATCTGTATTTCTGTAAGACTTGAAAGTTTGAATGAAGCATGATTTTTATTAAAGCAACATTGAGTTCGATGGTGGTGCATGTCACTTCATGGATTTGGCTGAGCATTGATTAATATGTTTACTTTAGTTTTATGGGTTAACCAATATGGCAAAAAGAAAATTCCTGGAGAAATACATTTGTAAAAAACTATGTAGAATATTATGTAATTTTTACATGTGATATAGAAACACATGGAAGTCTAACTAACTGAATTATACATGAGGTATAACACGTTTTTGCATACATCAGAGATGCCTGTTTTGCGGCACATGGTGCTTGGCGTACCCCTACATTGTTTTATAGATAATAATTTTTATCTAGGTCTCATTCTTCGATCAAATATTGTAAGTAGCATTCCAGAAAACTACTTGAATTACTGCGCACAATCCATGCTTGAAACTCAAAAAAGGGATTCCTGTTTTCCCACTGCAGGATGGAAGGTAAGCGGTTCATGGGAATGACAAGACATAAATCCGTTGCGTGTTCACCCATAAGGAGAATTGATCCGCGAGTATTTTTACTTTAGTCCTATCAACATTATTTCGATTTAGATCCTACACACAAGCATCCTTCGCAACAAATGTAGCAGACAACATAGGACATCCTGTAAGAAATTAAACAATATCGTAATTAAATTGTGTCTATGACAAAACAAAACAAATCTTATTTATTAAGTTATTTTACAATACAATTTTATATTTTCAATAGTTACAATTGGAGGATTGTAGTAAAATTATGTTTAAATATTATGCACCCTAGTCTATTTATTGTTGGTTAACCAATTGTTGCCAAATATATTTGCTTTAAGTTTGTCTCCCTTTGATTTTTAGGTTAAGCGATGTATGTAACGGTGTAGTTTTGTAAAATGTAATTGATTTATAATGTAAATATACATGTAACATTTAAAATTAGAACGCTGCCTAACAAACCCGGCTTGAAACGGATTTCTAAACGTAATTTAAACGAATTACGCAAACAAGTTCATAACTAGGTTATTCATTACCAGCGTCGAGAATGATGAGAGGGGTGGGGTGTACTTGTCGAGGTAATTGAGGTAACTAGAAGCGGCAAGAAATGTGAGTATCTTCTAACCAAATTCTTTCTGGAGTAAGAACTTTCTATAACCGTTCCTCAGGGATTCTGCACCACCAACGGCATTTAAAAACCAGGTTCAATGATACTAGGTTTGCTTCCTTTTTATTATCTATTTGCAATTGTCACTTTTCGAATTTACAACTCGATACCGATGTGTTAAATTATTGTTTGGCTGACGGATAAGTGGCATATGTCCATCGTCTGAGCGTAGGTGGTTATGAATCGGCTGTGGATGTAGTGGATATATAAAATGAAAAACAGCAAAACCACATAATTTTAGATACCAAAAATCAATTAGAGGTGAAACCTCGCCCTGTGGGAAATGGTTAACTTCAGTTTTAGCCCCTTGAAGGACTACAGATGAAACGAAATTCTCGGATACAGATTTTCTGCGTAATATTACGAAGTTCTCCAGAGGATGGGTATTTATATTCTTCTAGAACAAAAAGCTGTGAAATTTCACTAAAAGAACTTTTGCACTCCTTCCGGAGTGACAGGATATACTGGATGTGTATGGATGGGGGTAGTGGCCACCTTCTGTCAAGATCCATGAGAAAGGATTTTGTGCATTAATCTCAGTTATGTCTCCTTGGAAGAAGGGGAAGTCAGCTCTGGCTGTACCAGACGGTTTTGAATTTGTTGAGGACGTAGTGGAGGATCTATAAAAGAAAAATCATTAAAGCTACATAATTTTATGTACCGAATATATATTAGGGGTAAAACCTGACCTGTGAGAATCCGAAAAATTACAAAAAATATTTAGTTTTGCAAACACCAGAGTCATCGATAAATATTCTGTTAAAGATATTGGTAATTTCAGTTTTAGCCCATGAAGGAGTACTGATGAATCGAAATTATTGGTTACAGATTTTCTGTGAAATATTAGGTTGTTCTTCAGAGCGTGAGTATTTTTGTTCTCCTAGAACATAAATCTGTGAAATTTCACTTAGCCTCTCCAATCAAAGCAGTAAAGCGCGGCAAGCCCTTGTTGTCTAGGCTAGCAACAACCCTTAACATTTAAGGAGCCCTACCGACTCCAACAGCCATCCCTCGCAGAAGACATGACCTAACGATCTGCCCTTACACCCCAATATCTCGATCGCGGTAAGTGATGAGCCGTTCCTGGGTATCCATAAGACTGGCCATTTTAAGTGACATATTGGTTTATGCTGTGCCAAGTTTAAGTTCAACTAGAAATGTTAAACAAGCAAAAGTAAACTCTCATGGGGATGTCTAATAGAGTTACTTCTTTCTGTAGATTTCATGCTATTATATTTCCTCCTACAATCAGGAGAGTATTGATCACATATACATACTGTGTTCTAACAAGCTACGATGTTATTGTTAAACCTTAAGGAGGGAATATCTGTCTTACATGAAGAGATAGTAATAATGAAAACCAATAAGTTGTGGAACACCATTTGTCTATATTGTAGTAAGTCCTTGTTGTCGAACAAAGGGCAGGATTCCGACAGTAAGATTACTACAGTTTCCAATCAAGTAACAACCAAGTAAGCCATAAAGCTGTGCACAGAGACACCGCAGACTCCCGCCAAGGATTATTACCAGAGCTTACATTCTAATTACTATCTTACCTGAATGATTTATTATTTTCTACTATCTTCTAAAAACGTTCGTCTAGCGTAACATCTACTATTAAATTAGTGATGTGATGTGAAACTGTGTTAGGGAATATTTTGTAATTAAAAAATATATCATCAACTATGTTTTTAACTTCTATTCTCAATTAATCTTTATTCTATTCGATAGTATCAAAACTTTAAGAAAAGTAAGTTATTAAAAAGACAGGTTTTATTGGCTGAGTGTTAGCAAAACATATTCTTTGAGAGGCTGACAAAATTTCAATTATGTCTGTCTGTGTAACCGCACAATATCTTCGAACAAACTGACTCACCCACTTGTAATTTTGCACATAGTTTCATTTATGTATAGGAAACATTGACTTCGGGAATGTTGAATTTCACTTCATGGTATTTGGCTGAGCGTTAGCGAACATTTTTACGTCAGCCTCATGTATAAACAAGATGACAAACAGAAAATTACAGAATTAATAATTATATAAACCAACAAATATGTAACATAGTAACATATAGTTAAAATTCAAACACCAAAGATTTTAATTTAGTATATATTTTGTCAATAAAAGATGGAAAACTTACTACAAAATGATCCTGTAACAGTAGACTGCCAGGCGGGTCCAATGACCCGTGTTGTGGAGTTGTGGCCAAAGTTTGCTGCGTAACTTTGTCTGCCTAAATGTTGTTATATACCCGTAATTAGCAACAGACTGACCCTTGTAATGGCTTACATGTTGTTATGGAGTTAAATTGTCATGGTTATTTTCTGGATTGTACAATAAACCTTCAATCTACAGTATTATATGATTATACAATATTCTTTATATTCGCGTAAAGAAATATGTAACATATAACTTAACTATACATTATTAAGCCTTTTATTAGGACTTTCACATAGCACTAATTAATTCTAAATCGTATTACAACTCGGCTTTATGTTTGCGACCCAAAATAATGGTTATAGTAATAATGGTAATGGTTCTTGTTCATTCCAAAAGGGAATAGAGTTTAAATTATTTATTTATCTCCAAATTAGTGGATTTCTGTGTTATTTGTATCGTCAAGATTATGGAAACGCTTGTTTCCGGATGTAAAGTCAATCTTAATTTCTTATATATCCCTAATGAGTAAAGGTCAACTTTATATATGCTTATGAATAGAAATAATTTTAGTGTCCTTTTAGAAATTTATAGGTAATTAACCAATTCACAATTTATAGAGGTATTGACATGATACTTATAATTATAGTTAGTTTTAAAGGAAAAGAAAAACAACAATAGTATAGATGAAACATGGATGGACAAAACGTGACAGGACTCCCATTTTATTGCTCCCGTCCCTTCAGGACTCAATATCCTGGACAATCAAAGGGCGAAAAGAGAGACTAGAAATAGTTTTGTCTCCTCCTCATCGGTTAACAATGTCAAACGCCAATATTCTTGGCTTAATGTATAATATTTACAATTACTGTTTTATCGGAGTAAGATTCCATTTTATTACTTAGAGTAATTAATTTGGAATTTGTATTCTATGCTCAAAAATCAATAAGCTGGGTTGAGTTATACTCTGGACCTAGATGTTATTAATCAGGTGCTCGTTCCCTATTGTTCGATTGACATCGACTGATGGTCTGATCAGTCTGCTGGGTGCTCCTCGAGCTGTGTGTGGTTGGAGTTGCCCATGATATAACCTAGCGCGTGGGTTGCTGTCCCTATCTCGCAGTTGGTAGCACTGCGTCCATATTCCAGTAAATTACTGTATTTTGATAAAGTGATGCACTGTGACTCAAACATATCTAACTTTCAAATCCCTTGAAAGGTCACCATTTCTACATGATCTAGCATGTTCAGACAACACACTCATATAATTCGGTTATTTTGATCTGTTTTCGGAGTTTCAGAGAGTTAACCTGCTTTGGCTACACATTTCTACAGAGCAAGCTTTGTAATATATTTTAATAGGTTGTATTTAACAAGACAGAGAATACGGGTAATATCAGACACGTATGTAAGTGCGAATTGGTACGTTAATTTTAGTAATTTTACAAAACTGGTTTTAGTGATCTGCATTACAATTAATTGAAAATGGTCATTATTTGATAAAAAATTGATATTTTGGCTAGAATTCATATTCCACCCTAACTCTTATGGATATCATCAGAATAATTTAACATAAAGTTCTTTTTATTTTTTAAAACTGTTCGTTCAATTTAGAGAACTAAACTCTTGAAAGGTATATTTAAAAAAAGATTTAATATATACCCAATTACAATAATCGCTTGACAACTGTTTTTATGTGTCACTTAAACAAATTGTAGAAGTTTTGTTACGGTAAATAAATCCGTAAATTGGGTTAACCGACCCCATCTTCTAAATCTAATCTTTTTTTGTGGCTGCCACAAGAAACCAGGATAGAAGTTGAATAGTCTTTTTGAACTCTTTTCCTTGATTGATTATTTATATAATTTTGATATTCGTATTTAAAAAAACGTTAAGTTATACAATTTTAGTTAGTTCGCCGCCTGCATTAGTTATTTTATCGTTGCTTCTCTAGCTACCCTCAAGAGAGGTAATGCAAAAACCGAAAAGCTATTGCACATTTAATTCATATACTAATGATTAAATATGTGTAAGAAGAAATATTGTTTTACACTGTTGTGCAAATATGCGTAAACATCTATACATGATGTGAAATAGTTGGTTACACTTCCACATCGAGAGAAATCCTTAAAGTTATGAACACATTTGAGTTTTATATGTGATATAAATACAACAGATAGATATTCAAACGAATTTCCACAAATATTAGAAGAAGAAACCGTTATAACCAACTTATAACAACGTGTTCTGACAGATCATTATCCTAAACCGTCAGAAATAACAGGGCCCTAGAGAGGGCTTAATCATTTTGATTCACTTTACTCGGAGCTCAAGTTTTTCGCTTGTGAATAACATCCACATTGCACTGTTTCGCTATGATTTCAATATCTCTTTTAGAAACTCAAGTAAGTAATTAATAAAAAATTATATAATTATGTTTTTTAAGCTCACTCAGCTATGTTTACTGGGAATTAATAAAGTTTTCTTTTCCATGAGCTAAGATACCTCTGAGTTAACATAACTCTATATGGTTGAAGCTCACATTGCTCTGACGACAATAATGTCGTGTAGAATTTATGGAATAATTCGTGGGTTGAACCATACATTCTTAAATTTAAAGATCGTTAGCAAGAGGCTATGAATTTACCCTCTTCTTGTCAAACTCTAAATCCCATCGCGAAGCACTCTAAATCCAAAACAAGGGAGAAGGGACTAAATGATAACGAAGGCCTATTTACCTTAGGCTCATTCCGTTCACGATTATCTTTTCCGTCTATTGGATTACCTCTTATGAATGATTTATTTAATAAGAACATCTAACACTTTTTTATTCATTATGCGATGTCTTAGGCAGTTTCGTAACTCTAATTCGTCATAGCATGAAGCGAAATTAACAGGATTAGAGGTGGATGAATTTGTGAGGAAGATAGTCGGTGGTGGGATCATCGCTCTGGCCCAACCTTCTGCGTCAGCCCTTCGTTGCCTTCAATCATACAGGGTGTGCAGATATACACACGTTCAGGCAACATTGAATCGCATCCTGGTCATAGGAAATGAAATCCTCTCTTGTTCACTGGAACTAAGATAATTCGATGGTTAAGGGACAACAGATTCAAACTACCCAAGATTTATTAGGAAGTTGCATAAATAATGTTGAGTGTGTAAAAGAGTGAGGCCTTACGTATAGATGAAATTTGACATGTAAATAATGCAATTATAAATATTAAGTATACAATCGGGAATTAGTTGTATATTAATTTATTAACAGGCGACGTCAGCCAATCGAAAACGAGTTGCCATGACTAGCGCTCAATAACCGAAGAAAAACTATACATAATTACCACGGTTACCAATATTGAGTTACTGGGCCTGAACTTATCAGACAGATTTTAATATTCATTAATAATAAAATTATAGTTATTACATTAATTAAAAAAAAATAGTACCCAAGCTCTAAGCTTAATGTGCTATAATAATGGGCAATGCATTTTTTTGTACAATAAAACTTGGAACATCGTTTAGCATATTAATGTATGCAATATATTTATAATTATGTCTTGACAAAAATATCCACGGCTCAGATAGCCCTCTATAAGTATGATGTTTAAACAATGTATTTAACCAACTACCCAAAATCAATAGAGTAAATTGTATCTGTTATGACAATAGCCCATCGTAAAATCACAATTAATTGTGGAAGTTACTGTAATAATAGCCTTCCGCAGAGTTATGATTGAAAGTAAACAAGTGCTATTTACTAAACAGGAACGCCGTTTACCTTAACCCTGGCAACACAGGACAAATTCGTAGCAGTAATGATGACATGTACACTTAATACTGTCATTAGAGGAACGTAATGTGTTTTGTCCAGGCTATGCGTTGCGACGACATCACTTCGGTGACGTTGTATTAGAGTAATATACAAACACGTCCGTTTACCTTAACCCCGGCGACACAGGACAGATTATTGGCAGTAATGATGACGTACACTTAATACTATCATTAGAGGAACGTATTTATTTACCAAACATGAACGCCGTTTACCTTAACCCTGGCAACACGGGACACATTAGTGGCAGTAATGATGACATGTACACTTAATACTGTCATTAGAGGAACGTAATATTTACCAAACACGAACGCCGTTTACCTTAACCCTGGCAACACAGGACAGATTAGAAGCAGTAATGATGACATGTACACTTAATACTGTCATTAGTAGAACGTATATATTTACTAAACACGAAAGCCGTATACCTTAATCCCGGCGACACAGGACAGATTAGTGGCAGTAATGCTGTCATGTACACTTAATACTGCCATTAGAGGAATGTAATGTGTTTTGTCCAGGCTATGCGTCGCGACGACGTCGCCTCGGGGACATTGTATTAGAGTAATTATACACACGTGTCTGCCTAACCTCTCTGATGTCTTTTACGATGACGTCATTTTGCACGATTTTCATGCAGATGAGTCTTAAATAATTCCTTCGTTTAAGTGTTAACAAATTCAACTTCAATTTTCCTTAACTAATTGTGAGTTGGAGACTATAAAATACTTTGGATCTGTACTGCCCTAGACTTTACTGGACTTTTTCTATAACCACTTAAAATCACATGTAGCGAGGAATAATTTAACCTTTGTAGCGTTGTTATTGCAGCTAACTAATGTTAATCTTTCCTAATCAACTATGGTCAAAAGCTATTTAAACTGTAATATTGTCCTTGAGAACGAATAAGAAGTGATTGTTTAGCTAATTATTTCTATCTTGTTGTGACAGGTCAAATTACGACATTTATATTCGCGGGGAATTAGCAGACGGTGAACCAAATGACCGTGACGCAAGTAAATCACATGTTATTGGAATTGAGATTTATTTAATTAATAATAGAGAAATATGTTAAACCTTATACGGAAACAAATTCAAATAATTAAAACTGAGCTAAACATAACCAAAATTTGTTTTTCACTAAAAGTACCAAATAAAATTACGCAAAAAGCCAATAGTGGGATAAAATGACTTGCGTATTGATGACATCAGAAAGCACATGTTGCAAAAATTTAA
Source organism: Homalodisca vitripennis (assembly GCF_021130785.1). NCBI lineage: Eukaryota > Metazoa > Arthropoda > Insecta > Hemiptera > Cicadellidae > Homalodisca > Homalodisca vitripennis. The sequence continues at coordinate 114,912 of NW_025777287.1, forward strand.
ATAAAAAGCGATAGAAAATAGTTAAAGAAAATAGAAAGACTTAAATTGATCAATTATAGTGAACGTGATAAAATTCGATAATTATGAGAAAAAAATTAACTTATATTCAATCGTGAAGACGCTAATTTGAACGGGAGAGGGGTTGAGCATTGTTTGAGACAGTACGCAAGGTTTTGGCCCGAGAATCTTTCTTCTGTTTGGAGAGCTGAAGCAGAGAGGACGTCAGACGTGTAGATCCACCTGGCAGTGATGCAATACGGAATTGTGCAATAGTGTATTAAAAGTTATAACCGGGAGATGGGATATTGTTTTTAGTGAATAAATTAATAACAAAGCAAAGTGAGTACAATTAGTTGTTTGTATCACATCAAAATAAATTAACGTATCAAAGTGATTTGCTTTGTTTTAATATGATTGACTATCCCATCTGCGAAGAAGTGTGAGCCTTCAATACAGTGATATTTAAATTTGCACTATCATTTAACCTATTTAAAACCTGAGAAGAATATAGGCCTAGGCCTAGTGACATATAACGTATACTTTCACTAACACTCAGTATACTTCCAACAACACTACATACAATTTCCACAGCATAGGACACATCGACGTGGGAATTGGAAGTTTGAACATTTTTTAAACACCGATTCGGAGCAAAATGACACAGCCAACGTGGGACTACAACACTCATTAAAACTGATCTTAATCATTGTTGTGCGTTGGGCATATTGGAACTAGCATTGGGAAAAAAGATTCGAATTACCAAAGATTTTGAAATACACAGGCATTTATTATTATTGTTCAGGAATATAAAGCAATCAGAAAGAAGTTCCAACTATCTAATATTTTAAATTAAAACTGATTGATTTACTCAAGATTAAATTTATTTTAGAAATAACTGAAGATTACTATCGACTACTAATTCAAAAGTAGAAAGAAAAAATAAATTGCTAGATGCTTCAATAAACAATTATGTCTATCATTAAAATTTGCACTAGTGAACTACCGAGCCATTGAAGTAGTTTGTATCAGATATGTTTGATTGTATTAGTTACACAGGAGATGTGCACAGGTTCAAATAGACGACGTCTTCTGAGGTCTGGGGATTCATTAATTAGTTCTGAGGTCCGACACTAGGGCTGCGCCACGAGGGACGTTGCAAATATTTACTACTTGAGCTACCTGAGTCTCTCATAACAGAGGGCAGTCCAAGCGCTCACATTTCCGTACCTCGATGTGCAGTATTTGATGAGTTTTCTCTTGCATAACTAATACAATTGATTGTTATACACAAGCAGACTTCAGGTCAACGTGGAAGACTTCACATTCAGCGCATAACGAACATCTTGACCCGTACAGCGATTCCTAATGGATCTATGTTCACCAGTTTCAATTTCGATGGTAGAAATAATAGGAATGGAATTTCCCAGCAAATTTAAACCCTCAAGTTAACTTGTTTTAAAATTTTTCATGGATAGAGATGCACCCATACAAGACAGAAATTCAATTTCCTCATCAAAAAAACACGTTTTTACGTTTTCATCGAGGTACAGATTCCACTAAACGTTGTAATGGTTCAACAATTTTTTGTCATGGTAATAGTTGTAGGGACTCAAAACAACAAAAACAATAACAAATGGCTCAATCACAGTGGCCATCAGAAATAACGATGTTAATTATTATTAACATAAGCATAACATAAGGTATAACCATTATTATGGTTATACCGACTTGCCTTTAGAGACAGATCATATTGCTGTAATTGTTGCTCAGGCTGTTATCACCATTTCTGTAGTCGAGAAGCTAGGGCCGTGAACTCGACATGGAGGTAAGAACAGTTGTGAGTTAGCTCAATCACTGAAGTGATCAGTCTCTTTGAAGTTAGCGTAGAGGATTCCGGTCGCCTTTAGTGAGACAGATCACTTTGTGATGGTTGCTCAACTAACTTTATATTGATATCTGTGTGTTAGCGAATTGTCATCTGTTACAATAACCTTAATAATGACGTTTTTCATCCGAAAGGAAGAAATGTGAACTGATCGTACCCTAACTCTTTAGGAGTTTTTAAATGTTTTATTCTTTTATAATAAAAAAAAAATAATAATTTTCATTACTTTTATTCTATTTTTGTCATCAATTATATACCAAAGTTCAAGTTTTTATAATATTGTATAAAATTTAAATTTTGTTAGATTGCTCACATTTTAATTTAGTGTAAAACATTAAAATCCCTTTTTCAGTGACTACAGTTGATATTGATATTAAGTGGAAGTATATTAGACGACTTAAATAATTCTGATTAAAGGGTAACTATTTCACTAGAAGACAACTCTACACAGATCTGTCACCCACCAAACCTCAATAGTATATTGCCATTCTGACTGCGATTGATCTGTCAGTTTACAATTCGAGACCACGTTGGTTGCTATTGACCTCAATGTATACAAGCTCCTCTTGACACAAAACAGTTCTTTGTTGATATTCCTAACATGAGAATTTTGTTTCCTCTCAACAAACTTTGAGTCAGCCAAATCTGTCAGTGCCGATGAATAAACTACAATTGTATACTTTACGTGGATATCTGTATATTCTCAAATATTGTATAAGCCTTGCATAAATTAATGAAGTGAAAACAATAGTGTTTGTACCAGCAAATAATTTTATATGTATAATGTATGTAGGTTATGTTAGCTTTATAGTTGTTTTTACTAGTTGAACTCATGTACCCATACTATAATCTTGTAACAGTTAAATATAAACGCGGAAAAATAAATACTAAAAGCGGACTACATGCATGCAAGCGGACTAAGGAACATGCAATATTCACCCACCGATATCCAAGTGTACAAAATAGCTTTTTTAACAATGGAATGTTTCGTATTAGTGTAAACCAGAAAACGTAGAAGATACTCATGATTACTGTCTCCTTGGTAACATGTTTTAATGTTTTAGCAAGTTATATTTGATTACCTGTGGTGGGTTATAATTAGTTTTTTCAATACGAGACATATCCAGAAAATAAGCTCTCACGGCAGGGACGATTTTGACAAGTTGGCAAACACTGCTGTGCAGCCTGATTCCTCCTCTCCGCGATGAGACCGGTTTCCCCATTCTTCCGCTGAATGAGGAGCTCGTGTTTGACGTCAGTACGTTGAGAGCTGTCGATGACACAATACGTTTCGTGAAAAATGTCAATCCAATCTCTTTCTACGAGCAAAATACCCGATTTCGTGCGTTATCTCGTTTGGAAGGGAAAAACTTCGGTTGATATTTATAATGCGATTGGATGGAATATTTCACAAAACATATAGCTACATCGACGGTTCTCAACGTACTGACCTCGAAATGTTATCCTTGCGGAGGGGAGGAATCAAGCTAACGGCAGTGTAGCCGACATGTAAAAAGAAAATTCTCGGCCGTGAGGCTCAGTACACCTATTTTCTGGACATGCCTCGTACTGCTAATGACAAACGGAATCATGTACACTCAGCAGCAAACTTCACTACTTCCTGGACTAATGTGACCATTTGTTATTTAAATCAGACATAAATCTGTTATTTTTACGGTGAAATGCAAGTTTTGATAGTTTCAGTATGCTTAAGAAATGTAAATGATAGATCTCACAAGTGAGAAGCAAATTTCGTGAAGCTAGTTTTAATAATAACAATATATTAATGAATATTGAGTTTAAATGTGTGGTGTTTATGTAATTAACAGAATTTTATTGATCATAAAACGTTACTTTTATGTGTTTTGGACCTTATTAAAAACAAACTACATAAGACGTCCAAAAGTTTGTCTGTAGAATCTTAAACAGTGTTGAAAATAAAATTATCCGCTTTAACCCTTTTTAAAAGTTTTTTTACTACATTATTGCCCAATGACTATAATTTCCTTAAAACAAAGCAAGCAGAGTCATTCACAAAAAAAAAAAAAAAAAAAAAAAAAAAATGGCCTTGGTATGTTTTATGGAATAATTGATTGAGTTCTCATCAATTGACTGAGTCGTAAATGTTTTACGGAACATTTGTGAAAGCTTCATTGTACTCTGCTAAGTAAGACCTTTAATTTGATACCAAACTTGACCTATGCTGCTATTTAAGAATTTTGTCTGACTCCTTGTGGACCGTCCCCCAAAGGGATTATCTGGTCGCTAATTGGGCAGATATGTGCGTTTACTATCACCAGTAAGCACGTGTGAATTTTGGTATTTTTTTTATATTGTGGTTTAAAAAATTAAAAAAGATGTTCCAGACTTAATTGACACCGTGTATATAATATATATATATATATATATATATATATATATATATATATATATATATATATATATAAACGGAGTACGGCTTTGGGGGCCTTTGAATTATTTTCGGTGAAGTAAAGTGGAAATTGTTCTTATCTAGAATGAGGAAGAACAATTTTTGACTTTGTGTACCAAATGTGTTACATCTTGTTTTACCACAAAAATGTCTCAGTTTTAAATATAATGGGTGTAGAAAATCAGATGATCCATTTATTATTGTTTTATATGCTTCAGATTTTTTAAAATACTCATTGTAATGTATTTTTTAGATGATAACATCAACAGTCAACTTGAAAGCAGATAAAAAACAGCAAGTGTTTTTAATTAGCTAACAGTTAAAAAGTGTCAGCATTTGGCCTATACTGTGTAATGGTCATCATTGCAATTTTAAAACAATTTGAAATAACCGGTATTTTGTTTAACTGTGCCATTATCCAAGACATTTCCAAATACTATTGTTATAACAATTATAGTCTTAATTATTCCCCCCATATTGTTTATATAACAACCTTATATATTATTATTATGTGTTCATATATGTTTGATTCGGAGTGGATATTAGGCCGTGACCACCCCACCACTTCACGATAGGTGGATGTTTGGATATGCTTGGTGCTAGATATCCAAACATCTGCCATACAAGTGATAAAAAATAGCTATATTTTCCGTAATCTATCTAAACTAGAGCTACAAGTTTATGAGTACAATGACTGTACACAATAGCAAGCAGAGATTGAGCCTGGAGCGAGCGCGCGCCCGCGGTAAACGACTCTGGAGGCAGTTTCATGCTCCGGTGAGTTTAGCGGTTTTAAAGCTGAAATAAGCCGTTTCAGATTAATTATTATTGGAAATTTGGTTGGCGAACTCTTTACAAACCGTTGTAACGCTGGAAACTATCGTAAGCGGTGAGCTGCGTGTGTTACAACAAGTTTTATATTTCACTTTGTAACAATCATTGTAGAAGTTGTACAAATAAATTTGTTCTGCTTTTGCTAAATTCATAAAATTTAATAAATTTTAAGAATAACTACCAAAGCTAATATTTTATCCTTTCAAACGAATGTAAAATGTACATATAATATTTTAGCGATTGCCAAATGCAAAAAAAACTATGAATAATATCTCCTAAAAAACACATTCCTTGGATTTCCAAGATGTTGTTATGTAAAGTGGTAATTTATTTGGTAACAATAATAACGGAGACATTCAGCTTCTTTCACTTAAAGTAGGTGGTGAAAAGGAAGTATGTCAAATAAGTTTTTATTTAAAGATTTTAAAGAAAAATGTGTTAGATTTTCTATAGAAGGCATTGCACAGATCTAGTGAATGTTGACAATGCAGAGGGACAGAACAGCTGATTCGTATATCTGCACATTGTTGTAACACTTGTCACATGTATCTTTCTTCTGTCTCCTGGTCGTGTCCTATTCAACTCCCTCCTTCTTCTCTACTTCACCCCTTAGTAGATGTTTGTCGTGACCGCTTAGCTATAGATATGTCCCACGTGAATAGGTCTCGTCACTAGAACCGTAGGTCTGTTATATCGCCTTTGACTTCCTATTTTATTAAAAAAGGTATATGGATGTTTTCGGTCTTTTATAATATTGTTAAATTATAGAATCAGAATTGGGAGGTCCTAAGGAAATTGTCTGGTTATAAATGAATATCTTCACCTGAAGCCTCTGATGGGGAGTACATTTATTGATTTGAAAAATCTAAATAGAAAATAAGAAAGTGACCAATACGACTCGTGTAAAGACGAGTAAATCTGAAAACAGTTGAATAATTATTATTGCAATATTGATGTTTACAAGGTCAGACTCCACATGGGTTATCTTTTGTATTTTGACTGATCCCCAGATCAGAATAACTTATTCAGTTTCACAATATTATAATTTTTTATATAACCATGGACTTTAAACGAATTATAAAAACACTTATCTAGGACTTTATAAAAAAATCTGAAATTTTAATTTTCAATTATATATTATTGTCGCCAGGGTCCTCGGTTATTTGGTCCCCTCTGCCTCTTCTTCCCGTCTGGGCTGATTGAGTAATTAATCCGATTTTAATATGATGAGTGATACTATGAATAATGGAATAACATTACTGTATAACTGACTAGCATAAGAGTGTTAGTGAATCTTAATTTTTGTGGGACCAGAAAATATGTTATTTCTGTTCTTCTGTGGATCAATTCGTATGTCTGCACGATATCTGACTTTTAGACTTTTAATTTTGCTTGAATCTTTATTTCTATACAGGCAATATCGAGTTCGCTTAGGGCGTATTTCAGTGCTTTAGTGTCCATTGGAATTTGGCGGAGTGTTAGTGTACATTTTTAGTTTGATGTTATGAGTAACCAAAATAGCAACAAGAAAATCGCAGTATAAATACACAGAGTACAATCATATTACATTTGCACATGTGATACAGTAGCTAGCTGTCTGCTTTTAGTATATTTTGAATATTTGGATCAATGAGATATTTTTCAGAGCCATATCAGAAACTACATTTATTAAGTAATATTATGTTTAGGTTAATAGTATTATTAAAATTAAACAATTATATAATCGTAATTTAATGTCATTAAATTTTTGTAGCATGTTTGAAAAAGAGGCAAACTGCAATTTGTTTTCAATTTGTATTCTATATCAATAGTTAACTTTGTAAAACATTATTCTATTATGTTGTACTATAAAGAATTTCAAAACTTGGACGATATTTTTAATATTTATTTAAGGAATACCAGATAAAATATTATAATACAAAACAAAAAACGGAAATAAATCTGAAATGCAATATAACATTTTCATGCTATTTCTTGAGAATATGTTTTCATTATTACGTTGATAACCTATTTTGTTTTTAATCAATAACTCAAAAGATTTTGATATTAATTTAATTATTAGTAGGATGAGTGTTTATTGTCTATTGTCTATTGTAAAATACTTTTGGATTTAATATGAGGTTTTAATGTATAATGAATGTCACTAAAATAGTAAATTAAGAATGTATTGTACTGTAAACCATTAATTAATTGATTTAAAACTATCAATCAACTAACAATAAATATTCAGAAGAAAGTGACTTTCTAAGGTAATAATGTTTCAAGTAAATTACCGCAACACCACACAACCGCTCGTCATTCTTTACCTGTATCATTAGCTGTGTTTGTGGAATAAACCCGCGCGATCTTCAATATTCTTTTTGCTCTTTTGATTAATGTCCTCCAAAGGCGAGGGCGTAAATCATGTCACAGTTTGATACAGTTTCTTTTATTTTTGCTCTAATATATCTTCCAAGACTTTTATACTTAAAATTTTGTAATTTTATTTAGAATTATATGATTACTTGTGTGTAATTCTATACTTAACGTTATCTAATATTATTAATATGTTCTCAAACATACAGAGACACTATCAGATTTTTCAATATATTTCATAATCTTTGGGCATATACGATATTTAAATTTATATACGATGCATTCGTATATTTATATACAAAGCATTAAAGGATACAAGCACGTGAAAATAAAAATGTGGCAGACTTTTGTTTACGCAGGTTGGCACAAAGGTGTCTCGTGAGGGGGTTTGTGATTTAGGTGTTGTTAACGTCAACAATGAAAATATAATAACATTGCTCAGGAAGGGAAACTTTTGTATTATAACTGAACTAATACAAGGCTCCATAACTCTTCACTGAGAGTTTCCCACCTGCACGTTCTTTTGTTTACGAGTACACATTTTGTTTTTTTTTGTTTTTCATGAGACAAACAAGAACATTTGCATACTACTTTAATATGATATTTAATTGAGATTTTCTAATTTAAATGGGTATAACTGTCACAAATAATGAAATAAATTATTATGCATTAATGCATTATGTATCATAGTCATTACTATATATCATGCTCTGGCATTAACCAATTAATACTATTATTATTATAGAACTTATATTATTGAGTTTGGAGTTGTTTGTGAGATTGTTCATCATGATGCTGAAATTTAACTGAATTTTGAATAGATTTTTTTAAACTTTTAAATTGTATTATATACGAGGCATGTTTAAAAAAAATAAATAAAATTTTTGTTGTATTAAAAATCAATTAAACATTTTGTAAAAATTAAATTTTTATATGAAAGCTCACAATTTTATCTAGTTCTCAGAGTAATCTCTCTATATGTTATTAAGAATAAATAGTCCTTCTCAACATTTTATTTTCCCATCTGTCTGTTCGGCCATGAAATAGTTCTGAATAAAAGGTCCTGGAGTCTTAAAACTTTGTAACTTTAAACAAGTTGGGGGTTTTCCTCTTCCTGGCCAGGTCTAAGGAAGATCTTTTCTTAATGTTAGGATCCGAAGATAAAAATAAAATTCCAAACATTTTTTATAATAATCATACATGAAACGATTATGGCAACAAGAAAATAGAATAATAAACAAAAATTTTATTCAAAATAAGAAGAAACATATTACATTTTATCTAGTGACATAGTAACACACTTGTGATGAAATTGCCGTGTTGAATTGGATGTTGGGACTTTATTGTCTTTCTATCTGTTGTATCGGTTTATAGCTTGTAAATTACATAAATATATAGCCGCAAGAATATAACATTATAATTTAATCAGATAACATAACATCATTATAAACACAATTTAATCAAACTAATTTTGTTTTATTTTTCTTGTTATATAAACGTAAAATGTTATAAATTTCTAAACTACTAACTGGGAATACCTTTCACTTAATGCTATAATTATTATACTTCTTTTGCTTATTAATTAAATCGCTTACATTCTAAATACTTACTGGTTTTATGTTTATCGTCCTTTTTCTTTCAATCATAGTAGTTGGAAAGAACCTATAACAAATTCTACTACAAATCAAATAGTACATTTAATATCACAAAGAAATTGATGAGTGTAGGAAAGGCTATCAGACGACACAATGAAGACGGTCAGCCAGTCCTATATAGCGGAAGGATGGATGTCAATCAATCTCTATCAGAAATCCTTGAAAAACTCTCTCTATATTTTTTCACTTCTATATTACATTTTATCGCCCGGATTCGCCACCCGAACCCCAATACAGTAAAATATTACTTACTGCATACGCAGAGCATTTAAAATATGTACTGGATCTGCTCATTTCTTTTTTTGTTTTATAAGGTACAAATTTGTAAGGTCAAAATCGGTTGCTATGTCAAACCTCTACATTTACGCGAGGTCAAATTCACAGTACTTCCTCTACTTACTAGTTAGCAGCTTTATATTCTTGGAATTCTTACTCCGCAACCTTCTATGTGGTTGTAGCTGTTATATACAGGGTGTCCCAACACTCTACTAATACTTTCTTGTATTATTCCTGGGGCCAAAGACAAACCAAAAATTTTACATCAACACTTTTTAAAAAACTGATTAATTGCCCAAATAGCTGCAATTTTGTTTTTTAATACACTTAATTCTTTTATTTGAGAACGGCTTGTTGACATGAGCTAAAATTCTGTATATTGCTTTTAATAACCCTAAAGGCCTAGTTACAGAAATAATTTAAATTTTTAAAAGGATTATTTTCAAAAATGGCGTCTCCCTAAAATCTTTAAACGTAAATATCTTAAAAAAATAGCAAAGCTTAAAAAAGTCACAACTTATTACATTATAGTTAGACAATTATTACAAATCCAACTATACTAAGTGTAACAGAAACGGATGATAAGGGAAATAGTGCCCTTTTAAAAATCCCTTAACCCTTTCCGGGCCAGGCGGCAATATATTGCCGCCATAGATCGTGTCTGAAAAGTGCTAGGCGGCAATATATTGCCGCCTTGATATTCGTGGTAATTTTCTTAAAAAAATACGACATCAAATGATTAAAGTTTTATGTTTTTTTATTCCCTGGTATATTTGTAGATATTTAATATGAATATAATTTTTATTATTGGAGGTCTATGCATTTTTATTTCGTAATTGTCACGTGACATTAATTCCAGGTGACTCGATCTATTGTTTGTTAATCCCTTTTATGCTTTAGTGCAATCGTACCATTGTATGCTGGATTCTTCTTCATTATTTTATTTTGTGGTTGTAAATATTAGTAGTGGTATACCTGCTTAGCTATTGTGTTGGTAGTAGTTACAATGACTGACAATTTGCGATCTCACGGGAGTGAAATTTGTAAGTAGCATATTTGTAAATAGAAAAAGTGTAAATAAATTTCAAAAAAAATTGTGTAAATATTTTC